>NC_142950.1:6400452-6422952 GCF_046866305.1 Octopus bimaculoides
ATATAAATATATATGTATATATATATATATATATATATATATATATATATATATATATATATATATATATATATATATATATTATTTTCTACTCCAGGCACAAGGCCCGATATTTTTGGGGAGGAGGGCAGTCGATTAGATCGACCCCCAGTATGCAACTGGTACTTAATTTATCAACCCCGAAAGGATGAAAGGCAAAGTCTACCTCAGCGGAATTTGAACTCAAAACATAAACACAGTCGTTGGTATATATATTGTTATATATCACACACACACGTATATATATGTGTATATATATATATATACGTGTATATGTATAACAATATATATATAACTATTTCCCTCTATTTAACCATCTCTCATCGTCTCTGATGAAGGGATATCCCTAATATCCAAGAAACAGCTGTAAGACTAACTTTCTCTTTATAAATGTCCTGAAAATTCCACACAACCTTGCATTTGTTGCCTCATTTTATTTAACATATACATGCTGATACAAGACCCGCATTAGACTCCTCATTCGTATCATTATCGAACTGAGAGAGTTTAACTACGGTCCTTTCATAGCACTTACATAGCGTTACTTGCCACCTTGGGTCTTCTGGATACCAATACCTCTCATATATATATATATATATATATATATATATATATATATATATATACACATATATATGTGTGTGTGTGAAACTTTTGCTTTTCTTACTATTTCTTGTTCCCTACCCCCTTCCACCTCCGTCTTCCTTTCTCTCTTATCTCTCACTGTCCTAAATACTTTTCCTCCTTTTCTTTCTCATTTCTCATCCAGTGAAAATGCGCAACTCTCGGTCACGTGTTTTAAATATCAGCATTAATAACCAGAAAGAAATATGCGGTGATGTAGACATACAGACAGACAGAGAAACGGTTTTAGTTAGTATTAACGTATTTAATCTAGGGAAGATTTCTAAGCTAATTATATCATGAGACTAGACAGATCGATACATATACTGATAAATAAGCAAGTTAATGTTAACACAGTTAATGTATGAAGAATACAAAAGCTAACCAGCAATAATTATGTTGTTAGGTTAATTGGATAGACAGACAGCTAGTGATAACATTTGCTACATAACAAATGGAAAAACTAACAAGGAATAATTATGTGAAGAGAAAATTATTAGTAGATAACTAATATCGGTTCCAGTGCGTATGAGAGTCAAATCCGGGCATATTTTAGTTTTATTCTGACTTCATCAGAAAACAAAAACATGTTCTTTGCCGCATTGGGCGAAGTGGTGATGTAAGAGTTATCTGATAAAAGGGAGTAAGCACTTTAGCCATTTAGCACTCAGATTTTTCTGTAAAATGTAATGTAATTGTTTATTTTTAGAATGACATTGTAGGGTAAGTGTGAGAGGCTGGGTTTGATCAGTTTGAAGATAAGACAAGTAGAATATTTGGGCCTGATATGGTAGCGTATCTAAGGGGAGATTCGATGTTGCATTAGTCTCAGAATTAGACAGTCCCTATACTTTAGATATACTAAAACAGAAGAAAGAACTTCTCTAGCATAGGGCTGTACAGAGATGATGGGCTAGCCGTGTCCCAGAGCATGAATGCCCAAAATATAGATAAATTCAGTTAAAACAAAAAGAAAAAAAAAACGTAAATCGCGGCTCGAATGCCTTTGATCAAAGGACTACTTGATCATATAGCATTAACGCGTGACTAAACAACGACAGCAACAAAACTATGCAATGTCTCATTAAGTACATTATCTTGTGTTGTATCTGAAAGCTAGACGGTATGAGAACCACTTCATTAGCAGCAATCAGTGATGGCCTCAGCAAGAAGAGATGGGTTCTCAAGTTTCAAGTCGGGATATATTCCAAGGAGAATAGACTCACCTCTCTTAGACAGCAGAGTTACCTCCAACCACAGTAACTCCGACCTACAAGAAATAACAGTCAAATTTCTCTCAAACCACATCCTACAATCTTATAAGAAGAAAGCACACATATTAACCGGACATTGCCTCATCTGATTATCATTTATTCTGTAGTCTTCAAAATCATTTGGGCAGAAAAAAAATATGAATTCTGTAGACGAGGCCAGAACAGTAGAGGAGGAGTATTTTTTATCACGGACAAGTGAATTTTGGAAGAGGGGCCTTGCAAGTCTACCAGACAGATGGAAGAGCAGTGTAGAAAATGAAGGAGAGTATATTTTAGATTAGAAAACAACTTTGTTTATCTTAATTTTGAAAAATAAGAAAAAAGTATTAAAGAAAAACATATTATTTATGGGATGATTCTACCTACATACATACATACATACATACATACATACATATATACATACATACACGCATGCATACATACATACATACGTACGTACGTACGTACCTACATACATACATACATACATACATACATACATACATACATACATACATACATACATACATATGTATACACACACATATACGATGGACTTCCTCATAGCTTCCGTCTTCCAGATTTGACACAAGGTATTGGTCAGCCCGGAGCTATAATAAATTATATATGGTCAAAGTGACACGCAGTGGGACTGAACCCAGAACCATGTGTTTGGGAAACCCGAAATTTTTAGTTAATTTCGGCTGCTGGTACAAAAGAAAATATGGCGCAAAATGGGATTGGTAGGTAAAGTATAAAAAGAGAGGAAAAGAAAGGGGGTCCTGACTAGATTCACAAGCTTCCTTCTTGACTCGAATAAAACGAGGTGGCAAATCGAAGCGTTGAACACATCTGTTTGTTTATATCACCACAGGGAATCTATTGGCCAGAACAACCAACTTATTCTTGAATTGCTTCCAAGAATTGCCAGAACTCTGCCAAAATACATGACCTTTGCTTTGGAAAGTCTTCACTGTTTAGCATCGAGAATTCGATTTTGTTATTAAACTATGAAGAGGTGGATGGCGTAGAGTAGATTGACGGTGGATTGGCGTAGCAGAAAAAAATTATAACAAAACAGCAGATCGATTCGAACAAATTGACTAACTACATTGGTTTGCTTTATGTTTTTGCGTTCAAATCATACCGAGATCATCTTTATACTTTCATCTCTCTGGGGAGAAGACATTATCATCAGTAAGCCTTAGGGATTACTGTGTCGAGTCTTAGGATTCAAAGGTTCGGTTACCCTGTTACCATGGCATATACGTGGTGTTACTGAAAAGTTCCGGGCTTTGGGAACAGGAAGATCAGTTAATTATGTTTTATTCAATATATAATTAATTATTATATATTTTAATACTCAATTCCATACTTCATAGTATACTTTCTCTCTATACATATCCATCCATATATATATATATATATATATATACACCGGGGTTGGATAAACTAATGGAAATACCTAGCAACATAGCATCATAATTTTGAAATATCTATAAAACCGTGCATTTTAGAAAAACAAGTAAGGAGTCGATATCCTCCACCATCATCACTACAAGAACTGGAAACTGTTTTAGCTGAAGAATGGAGAAAAATTCCTTTGGAAACAATTCAAACTTTGTACGAGTCCATACTTCATAGAATTCAAGCTGTAGTTATTGGGTGGGAGAGCAGTGCATGCCATCAAAGTGACACTGGGAAAAATATACGAAGCCCAGTATACCCATCATGACTACCCGTTTGATAAGGGTACACCAGGCACATACATCACAACCATATGTGTGTGTGTGTGTATATATATGTATGTATGGATATGTATATATGTATATATATTTGAATATATATAAGCATATGATACATGACAACGACGAGGGATGAGGCTACGAACGTGAATGGAACCAATCCCAATATTTTTCAATTTTCCTGCCGAGGTCGACTTTGCCATTCATCCTTTCGGGGTCGATAAATTAAGTACCAGTTGCGTACTAGAGTCGATCTAATCGACTGTCCCCCTCCCCCAAAATTTCGGGCCTTGTCCCTAGAATAGAAAAGAATATTTTCCAATTTTCACTGAGAAATCCTAGTCAAAACGAAGATAAAATAAAACATTTGCTTCAGGTACCATACAGTGGGATCGAACCAGGGACCCACGACTTCGAATCGACCTTCATAACTTTTCACCTATGCATACATCCTGTACATTCATTTATCTACTCATTGCAGTGGTCGGTCGGTCCTTGGTCGAGGCCTGTGCATGCGAATCTTCTGTGGCATTCTCTATACAATCTGGGAGGGTCCGCAGTCTCCCCTGCCGCCTTTAAACAGATTACTGGAACTTGGGCCTTCCCTGACTAGACTTAGGATGAATACTGGAGCGGCTTGGCGTTGCCCTTTCCAAGTAGGTGGGATTTGAACTTGGAATGTAGGGATCCGGAAGATATATCGTAAAGCATCCCTGTCGACGCACCAACGATTCCATCACACTCCCCATTCGCAGAGCCACCCGAAATTAAATGTTTTTGCGAAAAAACACAACGCTCCACCAGGTCTGGGAATCGACCCCACGATCTATCGCTAGTGAGTGCAACATCCTCACCGCTAGGCCACGTGCCTTCATCTACATTCATTACGTTGCTATAATTACTGCAAATATTATCCGTTGTTTATAATTGCTAATCAGATTGCTGTCACTCAAGGACAGATTTCTAATTAGGTTTAAATATATCTTTTGCATACCTAATTACTAATTAGTATTACAATTAACAAATATCAATGAGGTAAATATTTTGAAAGCGTTGTTGTCACACGAAAAGTAAGAACGCTGAAAAAAAAAATATGGCTTTGCGGTATTTCTTTCGGCTCTTTACAATTTGAGTACAAATTTCGCCGAGGTCAACTTAACTTGTCATCCCTTCGGGAACGATAAAATAGAGTACTACTCAACTACTAGAAACATTGGTGTCAACTAGCTCCCCTATTCGCCCTAAGGTTGCAGGACTTGTACCTAAATAAGAAACTATTATTATTATTATCATTATTATTATTATTATTATTATTGTTAATATTGTGGTGGCGACCTGGCAGAATCGTTAGCATGTCGGGCGAAATGCTTAGCGGTATTTCGTCTGCTGCTACGTTCTGAGTTCGAATTCCGCTGAGGTCGACTTTGCCTTTCATCCTCTCGGGGTCGATAAATCAAATACCACTTTAGTACTGGGGTCGATGTAATTGACTAGTCCCCTCCCCACAAATTTGAGGCCTTGTGCTTCCAGTAGAAAGGATGATATTAATAATGATAATAATAGTTATTATTGCGGTATACACATATTATGTACAAATTACATGTTCTAAGTAAATAGTATGTAAATGTTACAGATAAAAGTTTAATTTAATTGATAAATTAACACTAATTATAAATTTATTGGTTAAATTAAAATACGAAAAATTCGTAGGAAAAAAAAACTTAAGTCGTTTAGTAAAAACTAGAAAATAAAACTTTTGATAAAATAACATTATTTCAGTTTAATACATTAATTAATATAAGTTTCATTATATATTGTCTAATTACTTGTTTGTTGCGATTTTTATGTATTATATAATGATTATAATATATATATATATCGTTGCTATTTATGCAAAAGTGTCGTAAGTCCAAAACGTTGCTTTTTCAGAAAACGAAAAAATAGTTTCGCCATTCCATTTCTTTTTACATTAGCAACAGTTTCAGCTTAACGATAATCCTTTGCTGGGTGCAGAAAATCGTAACTCCATGCATGTATGATATTTTCAGTCAGAAATATTTTTACAAAACTGTCGTATGTGGGACTTACTACACTTTTGAAAAATGCTCAGCTGTTGTACTACACTTTGACAATTTTTATCTGAAGCAGCTGGAGATACGATAGTTTGACCAAAAGAACAGGCTATTGCTAGCAAAATTAAATATTCGTTTCTACTCTAGGCATAAGGCACGAAATTTCTGTATATGTTCGTGTCTGCGCTAATTTTGTACCCCTGCTTCTGCTTGTACATACATACAAACAAACACACACACACATATATATATATGTATGTATGTATTTATGCATTTATGCCTTTGTCTCCCATTACCGCTCGACAACCGGTGTTGGTGTGTTTACATCTCTGTAATTTAGCGGTTCAGCAAAAGTGAGCAATGGAATAAGTACCACGCTTTAAAAAAAAAAAAGTCCTGGAGTTGATTTGTTCTACTAAACATCTCTTCAATGCGGTGTCACAGCACGACCGCAGTCAAACATGGCTGAGACACGTATAAGATTAAAACAACATAACGTATAGTAAACACGCATAGATTGGTCTTGTGTTATAATTTCCCGGTTCTTGACCTCTTGTTTTGTCATCATTTCTTTTCTATTCTAATGGTCGTTACTCTAAATTTCGTTATTTGTTGGTTTGTTGAGTAAATGATTGGTTCAGCACTTTGAAGATAATTTGCTTCATGTTTAAATGAATTAAGACGTGTTGTGTTGGACGCCTATGGCTAATTCTTATGTAGGTAGGTGTCTGTGTATATATATGTATATGCATATGTGTACTTATATATATATATATATATATATATATATATATAAATGTGTGCGCATGCACATACATACATATATATGTTTGTGTGTGTGTGTGTTTGTGTGTATATGTATGTATGTATAACATATCGCAAAAACACATACCCGCATACCTGTATACATATTTACATAAAAATAAGTACGCAGATTTACTTACACACATACACGTATGTGTACAGGCATGTACAGATACATACAGGCATACACAGATTCACAATACATACATACATGCATACATACATACAGGTAAGCATGCATACATACATACATACATACATAGATACATACATACATACATACATAGGGAGACTATAATGAGAAAATGAACGTAAACAAATAAGATAGGGAACGAGATAAACATCTGTGAAAGGGAAGTGAGAAAGATAGACAGATAGGAAGAACGTTTAAGAGTGAGAGAGATAGACAGATAGGAAGAACGTTTAAAAGCGAGAGAATAAGACAATGAGTCGGGGAAACTAAGGTAAAACTATTACTACGCTATGCAGTTGAGAGGACTATTTTCAATGGAGCAGACGATATCTAATGGAAGCAGAAGACTATTAACAAAAACATAAAACGGAAATGAGTTCTGGTAGTTGTAAAACATTAGGCTAGTCGTCAGAAATAAGCAACAGGTAATCTATCAAATGGCAAGTTATATTTACCTTTCTGATTACTTTCATTCTCTGTCGACGCCATTGTCTTTCATGACCTACTTTCTTTGTGAAGTTTCGTGTGCGTGTATGTGTGAGTGTATGAATGCGTGTATAGCTGCGTCTGTGGTTGCATGCGTGCGTATGCATGTGTGAGTGTGTATGCATGGAATGTATGCTCAGCATCTTCGTGTGTATATGTTTGTAGAGCTGTATGTATATACGTATATGTGTATGTATGCATTTTTGTGACGTAGGCGTATACGTGCACATAAGTATGTAAATATATGCTTACACACGCGCGCACGCACAGACATAGACACACACATATTGGTGTGTATGTCTATCTATCTTCCTCTTTCTTCCTCTTTTTCTTTCTTTATCTGTCTATCTGTCTGTTTGTCTGTCTGTCTCACCCCCTCTCTCTCTCTCTCTCTATATATATATATATATATATATATACATACATATATATATAAACACACATATATTTCTTTATTCTTTTATTTGTTTCAGTCATTTGACTGCGGCCATGCTGGAGCACCGGCTTCAGTCGAGCAAATCGACCCCAGGACTTATTCTTTGTAAGACTAGTACTTATTCGATCGGTCTCTTTTGCCGAACCGCTAAGTTACAGGAACGTAAAAAAAACCAGCATCGGTTGTCAAGCGATGTTGGGACACACACACACACACATGACGGGCTTCTTTCGGTTTCTGTCTACCAAATCTACTCACAAAGCTTTGGTCGGCCCAAGGCTATAGTAGAAGACACTTGCCCAAGGTGTCACGCAGTGGGACTGAACCCGTAACCATGTGGTTGGTAAGCAACTTTTTACCACACAACCACTCCTGCGCCTATATATGTATAAATATGTATTTGCTTACATACACATACATGCATGCATACATATATACATACATACTTTTGAGTGTATATAAATATATACAAAGGGTGAATTAGAGAGAGAGAGAGAGAAAGAAAGAGAGAGAGAGAGAGAGAGAGAGAGAGAGAGAGAGAGAGAGAGAGAGAGAGAGAGAGAGAATTAGAATCGATAAAAAATAGTATACGAACATATTTTTACTTTTTTGAAATAATTTTGCTTATTTGTTGAAATGAAATAATTTTATGCAATCAAATTTCTATTTACATTATTTACATTCGACAGATATTTGTACTCATTTTGTTTGTTGTTAACACAACGTTTCGACTGATATACCCTCCAGCCTTCATCGGATGTCTTGGGAAAATTTCGAATCTGGGTTCTCATTCCTTAGGCATATGGCGTGGTGGTTAAGAGCGCGGGCTACTAACCCCGAGATTCCGCGATCGATTCCAGGCAGTGACCTGAATAATAACAATAATAATAATAATAATAATAATTATAATAATAACATCAAAAAATACCTTAGGAATGAGAACCCAGGTTCGAAATTTCTCCAAGACACCTGATAAAAGCTGGAGGGTATATCAGCCGAAATGTTCTGTTAACAACAAACCAGATGAAGACAAATATCCGTCAAATGTAAATAATGTACATAATACCTCATCTCTTAAATATAGAACTGAAATTTCTATTTATTAGAAAATACATCTATTCTTAACCGAAATTTTAATCATAATCAGTAAACCTATTACTTTATTAGACGGTAAATAAGACACATTAAATAATTATTGTCAAAAACCACTCCGGCTTTCTAGATGTTAAGTTGGACCACTCAGAATCTTTAATACACTAAAAAACATTTACCCGACTATGCGCTGCTGAAACTGGAGTGCATCTAAGATGTCCGTGTATCAAATTGCGGTAATAATTATCGGTAAATAATCATTTTGAATTTATAAAATATATAATCATCGCTAGAATTATATCACATAGTCCGTTAATATGCAGTTTACCGTCATAAAAAAAATAGAAGTAACTTGTGAAAAAGATGAAAGTAAATTGCAATTGGAATCGGAAGAGACGACAGTGACATCCGATAATTTCATGTATCTTTTATCTTATATCATTTACCAGTGTGTGTGTATATATATATATATATATATATATATATATATATATTTATATTTATATTCTTTTATTCTTTTACTTGTCGAGCAAATCGACCCCAAGACCTGCACACATAGAAAGAAAGCCAACGATGCTGGAACATAGATATAGCATGCCCAGCTGACAACAAGGTATGCGATAAGGAAGAAAGAAAAGTCGATAGATATAACAGGTTAGCTTGGGAGGTTAAGCAGTTGTGGTCGATGGAAAAGGTGGTAGTAGTAATTGTCGGAACCCTGGGAACAGTGAGTAAAATTCTTCAGAAGTACATAGAACAAATAGGGGCTGCAATAAGGGTGGAGCACTTGCAGAAAACAGCACTGCTTGTGACCACATGAATACTCCAGATGGTGCTCGAAAAATAAGGGGTGTTACCTTTGGTTCACTGGTAGTGAACATCTGACCAGCAGTACATCTCCAGCGTTAGAAGCTGTGCAAAGACAATAATAATAAAATTGTTCATAATAATAATCGTTTCTACTATAGGCACAGGCCTGAAATTTCGGGGAAGGGATTAAGTCGATTACATCAGCCCCAGTGCGTAACTGGTACTAATTTTATCGACCTCAAAAGGATGAAAGGCAAAGTTGACCTCGGCAGAATTTGAACCCCGAACGTAACGGCAGACGAAATACCGCTAAGTATTTTCGCCCGGCGTGCTAGCGATTCTGCCAGCTACCGCCTTAATAATAACAACAACAACAACAATAATAATAATAATAATAATAATAATAATAATAATAATAAATGTAGATAGATAGATACGTAGAAAGACACGCACGCGCACGCACGCGCACGCACGCACATACACACACGAACACGCACACACATACACGCACACGCACATACAGACACATACATATAAAGAGAAATAGACAGACAGACAGACAGATATATAGAAGCGTACATATGTCTATACATATGGGCATGCATCTATCTATATATCTATTTATCTATTTCTATCTCTGTACACATACATACATGTACATGAGTATGTATGTATGCATGCATGTGTGTATATACGTATGTATGTACTTATGTATATATGTGTGAGTGTGTGAGTGTATAAATATTCTTACATTTATATATATAGTAAAACGCGTGTATAAATATGCGTGTATTTTTATGAATGTGTCTATGTGTAGGCGGGGGAAAAAAATAAAGCCCGCATTCACAGCATGTATTTAAAACGTGTTTCGAATATTAAGCCTAAACATAGATTATTCTAATAGATTTCCTTTGGAAAAGCTTTTAAAATCCATTTTCGGAATCTGTTTACAGAATTTGTTATTTATAAATACAAGAAGAACGTTATGTAATATGTTAGCTAAATATAGATTGAACGCATGCATACACATATACATATAAGTGTGCAAACGAAATACGAAGTACTCAATACGTTATGATTTGCAATAAATGCTCAAAGGCCTACGAAACTCCGAGTATACATACATATCTATCTATCTATCTATCTATCTATCTATCTATCTATCTATCTATCTATCTATCTGCCTGTCTGTCTGTCTGTTTGCCTATCTGTCTGTCCGTCCGTCCCTATATATATGTATTTGTATATACATATATATGTACGTACATATATATGTGTGCATATACATATATATACATCAATCCATCCACACACACACACACACACACACACATATCCGAGAGAATATAAAGAATAGGAAAGATTAGAAAACCACACATGTTTCATAGCTAAACAATAACCTATAACACACAATACACGCTAAACCTTTTTAGCTTATTCTTCAGGTCTGATTACCTTCGAGTTGTTGACATCGTCTCGTGGGGATATATAAACAGCAGAAGGCAATCAAACCTGAGGATTAGTCAAACAGGTTTTGCGTGCGTTACAAATTATATAACAAATATTGTTTAGCTATGAAACATATGTAGTTTTCTTACCATTTCCATACCTTGGAATTTTAGCAATTTTAATTACTGAACCGTGAGTTGTATAATAACTGTCAGCTAATCGAACTTTCAATTTATTTCAATATGGAGCGAAGAGTATAACATACAATGGCTATTAAGCTTTACTATTTCACTACCTATCTCTTCAGACAATTTAGGTTCTCTCTGATGACAAATACAAAATATCTTCTAAGTGAGAACATATGGGTGCCGCCACTTAATCAGTTCAGGTCATGTGAGTTAATTGGTAAAAGAAGGAGTTTGTCAAGGCGGTATTATCACACCGAAGTTCTTTACAGCCGGCCAAGAAGAATCAGTTATTCGCAAGATGGCTTAGGAATGAAGAAGAGTGAGGATTAACGAGGAATTTCTGAGTCATTTGAAATTTGGAAATAATATCTTTTTCTTCCAGTTGCAGGATATGCTCACCAAAACGCAGTCGGCCAAAATTGGAATTTGGAGAAAATATACGAGAGGGTGCTGAAAAGTTCCTGGCTTTGGGTAAAAGAAACTACAGGAGGATCAGTTAATTATGATTTTATTGAATATATTCCCCTCCCAGATTCACACACTTATTGCAGCGGTCCTTCCGTTTTTCTAAACCCTGTAAAAGAACTCGGAAGGTTGGTCCTCCAACCAGGCCATTTGCGATGCCCTTAAAGCCAGGAACTTTTCTGCACACCCTCGTACAGTATATAATAGAAAGCGAAAAACTAGATGAAAAAATCGATAACAAAACAATCCAGAAGATCGATCATTATATCTACTTAGGTCAATGCATGTCAGTAATAGCATCGGAGACTATAGTAGAAAACAGTAGCCAAAGGTGCCACTCAAGAGCAAATTTCTGCCAAGGTCAGCTGTCCTCGCCAAGGTTAACACCCGTTGAGGTTAGCTTGGCTTTCATCCTTTTCGGTTATATATATATATATATATATATATATATATATATATATATATTCGCAGTTCGGGCGGAGCGTTGTGTTCTTGTGCAAAAGCATTTCATTCCACGTTGCTCTGAGAATGGGGGGAGTGACAGAATCGTTGGAGCGTCAACAGAGATGCTTTACGGTGTATCTTCGATTCTCGGACCGGGCTGTCTGTTGAGCAAGACACTTTATTTTCAGGTTGCTCCAGTTCACTCAGCAGTTCACTCATTTTGTTTTTCACCCAACGGCGCAGGAAGGGCTGAGTGGTAAGAAGCTTGGTTCCCAACCACATGGTTCAGGGTTCAGTCCCACTGCGTGGCAACTTGGGCGAGTGTCTTCTACTATAGCCTCGGACTAACCAAGGCCTTGTGAGTGGATTTGGTAGAGGGGAAACTGAAAAGAAGCCCGTCGTATATGTATGTGTGTTTGTGCGTGTATTTGTTTGTGTGTGTTTTTGTGTGTGTTTGTTTGTAACGTCACTGGTGCCGAGCTGTAATGGCCTCTGCCTTTCCCTTGGATAACATCGGTGATATGGAGAAGAGAGGCTGGTATGCACGGGCGACTGCTGGTCTTCCATAAACAACCCTGCCCGGGCTTGTGCCTCGAAGAGGAACCTTTCTACGTGCAATCCCATGGTCATTCATGACTGAAGAGGGTCTTTACCCTTTTACTCCTTTCTTCTTGAAATCCTCTTTTCAAATTTTCTAAGGAAATTAGAAGCAGATTTGAAAAACTACAACGTTTCGTATACGAATACGTCTACGTAAACAATGTAATCGAAGATAGAAAAATAGATAATGGGTGTACATGCATATATATATATATATATATATATATATATATATATATATATATATATATATGCATGTATGTATGTGTATGTATGTATGTAATTGTGTGTTTATGCATGCGTGCATGTATGTACGCATGTTGTTGTTGTTGTTTGACCTATGATCAAAGACCGCCATGCCATGACCATCCCGTCTTTGGTTTTTGAGATCAGTGTACCGTGGACTATGTTACATAGTGTGTCTTTCCGGGAGAAAAAGAAGGTAAAGAAGAGAAGCAGCAGCTGTGGTGGTGGTGGTGGTGGTGGTGAAAGTAGATGATGATGATGATGATGGTGATGATGATGATAAAAGAGAAGGAGAAGAAGAGAAGATGATGTTGATGATGATGATGATGATGAAGAGGAAGAAGAAGAAGAAGAAGAAGAAGAAGAAGAAGAAGAAGAAGAAGAAGAAGAAGAAGAAGAAGAAGAAGGAGGAGGAGGAGAAGAAGAAGAAGAAGAAGAAGAAGAAGAAGAAGAAGAAGAAGAAGAAGAGGAGAATGAATGTTTGAGAAGGAAGTGATGCAATATTATTGCCAGGTCGCAATCCCAATCCAGAATAGTCCATTCATTGATCGACTGAGGGTGAACAGGCCTTGGTTTTAGTTTTATATCAGTTGGTCGGCAATGGATTTCTGGAGCGGCGGCGCGGGTGGTGATGGCGATGATCCTGAGAGGAAGAAAGAGAGAGAGATAAGGAGAGAGGGGGAGGGAGAGAGAGGGGGAGGGAGAGAAAAGAAATGAGAGGGAGTGACAGTGAGACAGAGAGAGAGCGAGGGTGAGTGACACAGAGTGAGAGAGAGAGAAATGGAGTGAGAGACAGAGATAGAAAGAGAGATAGACAGAGAGAGCAAGAGAGAGAGAGAGAGAGAGAGAGAGCGAGAGAGAGAGAGAGAGAGAAGGGAATGCGTTGGAAGCTGGGTTTGTGTGTGGGTTTTGGGATATCTACATTCGTGTGTGTGTGTGTATGTGTGTTAGGATGGGTGTGTGTAAATGGTTTCTATTAGCATGTTCGCGAGTATGTGTGAATCTGTTAGTGTGTGTTCGCGTGTCAGTATGTATGTATATATATATATATAAACAATATATGAGTATATGCATATATATGTACATGTATGTATATACGTTCATCTACATGTACATATAGATGCATAACTGGGTACATGACGTGGCAAAAGAACAAGGACAAAATGGTAAACAAGGTGCAACAAACAAGCAGGCCACATAGAAACATCCCCTTCATCAGCTGCCACCATTAAAACTCCGGCGTTTCGAAATGTCTATGTGTGCATGTGTTACGGTTTAGTGTGTTTGTGTATGTTTATTTCTACATGTATATATGTATGTATGTTGTGTGTGAGAATGTGTTTAAGCCAGGATGGAGTGTTAGATTTTGTGTGTGTGTTTGTGCATTAATGTGTTTGTCTGTATGTGTGTGAGTATATGTGTGCGTGTGTGTGTATGTGTGTGTGTGCGTTTATGTATTGTATTTTTGTTTTTATGCAAATATCAGATCTCTTTATTTTATCAGCTATTCAAATGTGTCTTAAATACTGCATACATAGAGGAGTCACATGTACTAACATCTGTCTGTCTGTCTGTCTGTCTATCTGCCTTGCCTGTCTGTCTGTCTGTCTGTCTGTCTGTCTGTCTATCTATCTATCTATCTCTTGTACATGTGAGTGGGTATATGCGCGTATATCTGAACACACACACACACACACACACACACACAAGCGTATACAACTTAATTCATTCAACTTCGTTTGCTCTTCCACAAATCCAAAGACACGATATCTATGAACTTTTCACTGAAAGTATGTATACTTGCATATATGTACACACACACACACACTCTCTCTCTCTCTCTCTCTCTCTCTCTCTCTCACACGTACGCTCCCCCCCCCAATACATATATTCACCCTAACGTTTATACACCCAAATTTTAGCAGTCCGTTCGTTTACGATATGAAGCCATTCATAAAAGTAATATTTACGATCAGTTGCCATTCACTAAAATATATATATATATTTGTCTATTCATATACTTCGTATATGTTGAATTAAATCATATTCTATGCTACATGTCCAGCGTCCAATGCTGTTTACGTTTGCTTTCATTCATAAATCTAGATTTTTACATAGCCGTGTTAAATAGTACAGCCATCTATCTATCTATCTATCTATCTATCTATCTATCTATCTATCTATCTATCTATCTATCTGTCGGTCTGTCCGTTTGTCCAATTTGTGTCCAACACTTTCTTTCCGTGTACATCACGCCTTCTTTCTCTGTGCAGATCCGCGAGGGTATACACGATTGTGTATGTATTTTACCATTACTTAGCTGCTAAGATAAGTGGGTGACACAATTGCTTACAGTTTCGTGTGTGACACATATTGGCCTCTTATGTGTGTGTGTATATAGATATATTTATATATATATGTATGCATGTATATGTATATATATATATATATATATATATATATATACACATTTATATATATATATATATATATATATATATATATATATATATACACACACATTTATATATATGCATATATATATGTATACGTATATATATGCATCTATATGTGTGCATCTTATTATATAGGTGAATATATATGTATATAAATATATGTATATATATTTATATATATATATTTACGTATGTATGTATCTCTCTCTCTATATATATACATATATATATATATATATATATACACACATATATTCACATACACAAACATATATCACATACATTTACATGTATATATACACGAAATATGTTATGTTTACATGTATATATATATACATATATATATATATATATATTGTATATATGCATACAAACGTACATACATATACATATTTATTTTATATACATGTATGTATATATGCCCAGTATATATGTTTGCAAGTATATATTATATGTACGTATATATATATATATACACATACGCATGCACACATTCAGACATGCACACACATAGACACACACATACACACATATACATACCTATATGTATACCTATATATAAGTTGATAGACAGACAGATAGACAAATGAATAGATAGGGAGACAAATGAAGAGAAGAAGAAGAAGAAGAAGAAGAAGAGAGAAAGAGTGAGAGTAAGAGAGAGAGAGGAAGAGAGAGATATGTTACAAGGCAGATATAGATGCTGTTTTGTGCAGTAGCGTATAATTGTTGAGAAATGCATGCAGAACTGAGCAATTGACGAATATATAAAAACAGCAGACACTGCATAAATATATATCTATATACGTGTGTATATATATCTATATACTGCAGACGAGACACATTAAAACCGACACCAAATAGTGCAGTAGCAAATGTAAGCAACGTTTTCGTCTCTTCATTGCAATCTATCCCGCCAAATATTATCGTCTGCTAGCTTACATACCGAAATTGCTTTCATTCAAACACAACTCTGTCTTTCCTTTTTATCTTTGTATCTCTTTTTCCCTTTGATTTTCCAGTTTTGATTTCTTTGAATATTTTCTTCATTCTTTTCTTCTCTTTCTTTCATAAAATTTTTTGTTAAAATTTGCTGTTTGTTGCTTTCTTTCTGTTCTTTGTTTGTTTGTTTCTTTTCTGTTCTTATGTCCGTTCGATCTCCACTCACCAAACATTATATCGTCTGTTAAGTAATTTATATACGTTAAAGGTATTTTTAATATCAACACTAACATAAACAAGCATTAGTCTCTCCTTTTCTACAGATTTCTGTTTGTTCTTGTCTCTTCTCTATCAATGCACACACACACACACACACACACACACACACACACACACACACACACACACACACACGTAAACATACACACGTACAAACACACAGGCATACACACACATATACATGAAAGAAACACACACAGACATGCGTATGAGAAATCATAAGAATTATGTAGGTGTAAATGTATGTGTGAGCGTATATGAGTGTATAGTTTTAGTGTTACATACATATATACATCTCCACATACAGACACACACATACACTTCATACATACACGGAGCTTTACATGCATACACGCATACTCATAAACACCTGTACGTACACACGCATAGACATATGTATATACATATATAAACTGATATATATGTTTACATACATACACACATACATACATACATATATATATATATATATATATATATATATATATATATACATACACACATGTATTTATGTGTTTGTGTGCGTGTCTAAGTATCTGCATGTGTGTACGTATGTATACAAACATAAACATAGAAGTGTGTGTGTGTACGTGTGTGTTTGTAAAGAAAGAAAATACAAGAGCAACCCTCCCCAAAATTATAGAATTACACACACACACACACGCGCGCATTCACCTAAATAATTCTGCTAATTCGTCGATTTGTTTACCTCGTCTCTAACTCTGACAAACTATGTCTGGCACTGTAAACATTCTCTCTCTCTCTCTTTCTCTGCCCCTCTCCCTCTTTCATTTAGACCATAATTCATTCTTTCAAAATCTCATTCACTCTCTATATTTACTCCATATTTCTAATTTGTCCCTCCTTCTCACTCGTATCCTCTCTCTCTTTCTGTCAGACTGTCTCTCTATCTATCTGCCTATCTAACTTGTATAAACTTTTTGTCTTTAAACGTCTATCTTTCTTTCTCTCTTTGCACACACACACACACACACACACACACACACACACACACACACACACACACACACACACACACACACACACACACACACACACACATCTTCCGTGAAATCCTCTCGCATCATCTCTTTTTGTCCCGATTTTCCCCTCATTCTCCCCATCACCAAATCACCATCAACTTTACTAGAATTTTCTCAAGAACTTCACTTACTTTCCAAATCTTCGCAATCTCTGAAGAGATTGCCATACTGCAGATATATAACAATTTCACACATGTCCAGGTGAGGGTCAAGAACATAGCTGTCTTCAGTGGTGGCCAGATATTTCTCAGGTGTATTCGTATAGTTGAAATAGTACTTCCGGACCAAAATCGGAGATTGGTAAAAAGTCACATTATAAGTCGGAATTTCGGCCGTTTGAGAATTTGGGAAATGGTTCGGATAAAAATACAAAATCTGGAGGTAGGAGTTCGTATCTCTGGGCACAATGATTTTCGTACGATTCGACGTGGACACCACTCGAAAGAGACGAACAAAATCGAAACCGCGATATTCCCAGTAGTCCGTGGAAATGGCAATAATTAACAGAATTGTCACGTTGATTGTATAAATCAACGAACTAAGGCCAAAGAATTTCATTAAGTCGCAAGTCGGCCCGGACGAAGATGCGTTCTGTGACATCTTCGTGGGAATTGGACGGTTCCACATGGTGCTGGTTGCTGGTAGGCTGCTTTATATACCTGCTTCCTAAAATACCTTCTACTTGGAACAACCCGTTTTTCGGAGGCGCGTAATTTGATTTGTCTTCGTTAATAACACGGATTATGATAATAATATTATTAACACTAATTAATATTATTACCACTGTTGTAGTTATTGTCGTTGTTATTGCAGTAGGTGTTGCTTATATTATTAAACCTGAATAATTAGTGACTCGTCTGTTGTGGTCGTGCACGTTAATTATTTTGTTTACTGCTAACACTAATTGTTATTGGTGTTAATTTTTTCTTTATCTCCCGCCTTCCGTTTGTTGTTTTCTGTTTATACTTCAACAAGAGATAATCTGAAAAAATATAAACAAAGAAGAAATACCGTATTAATACCTTTAAAGATAATACACTCGCAAATATATGTGTGCAAATATATTTAAAAGAAAACACACACAACATATAGATATCCACACACACACAGTAAACACACCAATATTTATATCTTTATACACATACCCACACTTATGTATGTATGTATGTATGTATGTATGTATGTATGTATGCATGTGTGTATGTATGTATGCATGCATGTGTGTATGAATGTACATATGTATGTATGCATATATGCATGCATGTATGAATTTATGCACGTATGCATATATGTATGCATGTATGTATATATATATGTATGTATTCATGTACGCATGTATGTATGTAAGAATGTACGTATGTATGTGCATATGTATGTATGTATGTATGCATGTATGCATGTATGTATTTATGCAGATTTGTATGTATGTATTTATGCTTGCATGTACGTATGAATGTATGTACGTATGTATGTATGTATATAACGTGAGAGAGTTAGGGGTTGGGGGTTCAACCCACTAAGGGATAGTATCTATCCAGTATACTGCTGGGAGGGTACCCAATTATTGCTACACTAGTGCTATACTAGGTGCAATCAATGGGAGCGGGTAAAAGTGGAGGTTTTACCCAAAATTTGTGTAACAATTAGAAAATGGAGGATAATATGCTGAACCCAACTACTTGCAGACGGTGTATCCCGTTGAATTCATTAATTTAATTCATAGCAAAAGTGCCAAAAAAAGGAAGAAAAGAAAAAGAAAGAAAGAACCAAAGCACAGGTGTCCATGGCAGACTATGTTATTTTGCCAACATGGTTTACATATAGAAGTACAAAGTACATAAGGAATTCGAGGATGAACAGAAGTTTAATCTTACAGTTGTCTCGGCTTAGTTTTAGCAAGCCCCATTCTATCCGAATATTCCTTTCCGGAGTGATTATCGGATGACATTTTGAAATGGGGTTACATGCCCGAACCTCTAGGCCTCTTCAGAGATTCACAAAGGGTTACATACAAATGTAGGGCAAGAGGCAAAAACAGAGGTGTGGTAGAGACCAGAAGAAAAACAACAGCAAAAATAAGATAGAAATAAAAATAAAAAATAAAATTAAAATCAAAATATAAATAAAAATAAAAATAAAAATAAAAATAAGGGTACAGCAGGAAAAAAAAATAATAATAAAGAATACATAAATGAAGGTATAGCATGTGAGACATGCAAAAATATAAAAAAGGTATATGTAAAAAAACCCTTAAAAATACAAGGCACCCAAAAAGCCTACAAACATTATAAATAGGTAGCTATAGACACTCCAATGCACATCTATATGTGTGGGTTCGTGTGCACAGCCTTACTCGGATGTCCCCTTACTCTCATGTGTGCATATACAAGTTTTTATAAGCAAACATTCCACCACATACGTTGTTTGTGGTATCAGCTCTATTAGCCGTATCTAGAAAGCTGTAAGTGTTTTTTTAGAAAGGAAGTTTTGCTGAGTGTGTGTGTGTCATTTCTGTGTATATTGGAAGGTTCTATGTAGAAGATCATTTTATTTATATTTTGATTTTAATTTTATTTTTTATTTTTATTTCTATCTTATTTTTGCTGTTGTTTTTCTTCTGGTCTCTACCACACCTCTGTTTTTGCCTCTTGCTCTACATTTGTATGTAACCCTTTGTGAATCTCTGAAGAGGCCTAGAGGTTCGGGCATGTAACCCCATTTCAAAATGTCATCCGATAATCACTCCGGAAAGGAATATTCGGATAGAATGAGACTTGCTAAAACTAAGCCGAGACAGCTGTAAGATTAAACTTCTGTTCATCCTCGAATTCCTTATGTACTTTGTACTTCTATATGTAAACCATGTTGGCAAAATAACATAGTCTGCCATGGACACCTGTGCTTTGGTTCTTTCTTTCTTTTTCTTTTCTTCCTTTTTTTGGCACTTTTGCTATGAATTAAATTAATGAATTCAACGGGATACACCGTCTGCAAGTAGTTGGGTTCAGCATATTATCCTCCATTTTCTAATTGTTACACATGTATGTATATATATGTTTATATATACTTATGTATGTATGTATGTATGTTGCATATATGTATGTTGCATATATGTATGTTTGTATGCATGCATACATGCATGTATGCATGTATGTATATGCGTATGTATGTATACATGTATTTATGTGTCTATCAATTTATCTATCCGTCCATCCATCCATACATGTGTGCGTTTGTGATGTGTATATGTATATAGGTATGTATGTATGTATATATATATATATATATATATATATATATACACCGACACACACACACATATATACACATGCACATCCACACATAAATATACACATGCGAAGACATATATAGTAGAGTATAACACAATTATCTAACAAGTTATGTTTTCAATGTGAACAGAATACTGACGAGGCCGAAGGAGAGAGAATTTCAGGAGCGTATTATGCTATGCATACATAGACAGACAGACAGGCAGACAAACTGACAGACAGACAGACAGATAGATACATAGATAACTGGTTAGATAGATAGATAGACTGACAAATGGATAGATAAATAGATAGATAAATAGATAGATAGATAGATTGGTAGATACATGATCATATAGATAACTGATCATATATATATATATATATATATATAAACAAAAACAATTGCAGCGTGGAAGGTGTTTATAAGTAATTTAAAAACACACACAAAAAAAAAAACCATTAGATTCACTTCAACATTTAAATTTAATTTGTCAAAATATTTTCGTCGTGACCTGTTCACTGTGACCTGTTCACTGCCAAAATTACATAAAACAAATACGAACTAATATAGCTCTTAAATTTGACAGAAGAAGGCAGGCTAATTCGCTGGTGTAAAGGTAACACACTTAGTCGCGTTAACAGAGGGATGTGGGTGCGACTCCCACACGGATAGGAAACCCTCCTTTTTTTTCTACCGAGGGCTTATATGCCCCCTTATTAGACTATTTTCCTTAGTCATTGCACGGTGACCGCCATAAACTTTAAGCTTATATAAAAAATTCCATATATATATTATTTATATTATATATATATATATATATATATATATATATATATATATATATACACAGTTGAAACAAAAGTAGCTCCCAATTCCTGTTGTAGGGTTAATATGTATAACTTCCCAATTGGGGGATACTTTTGGCTCCTAATTCTTGTTCTACGGGTTGGGATATCAATAGTGACAATGATTATGACGACGACGATGATCATAATGTTGTTTATGCTCCAAGAAAATCATTGAGGGTCCTATACGTGAAGTTGGACCTATATTACATGTTTTAATACATTAAAAACATTTTAGTTTTTTTTACTCCTGAATATGCGCCGTTCAAATTGGGGTGCATCTAATACGCCCGTGCGTCTTTTTTTGGTTTTTGTTTTATGTCATTAGATATTGTAAATACAATCATAGAAATTCACTATATTTCAAATAAATTGCTTTGGAAAGCTGCTGACTACCGACTGCCCTCAGTTCGACCGGGAATATTGATTCAATATAAAATGTTGCGCACTTTCAATTTAGAAAATTGCTCAAGTTCAAATGTGCAAAACAAATCTCTCTTATTTTATCTTTTATTTGTTTCAATCATTGGACTGCGGCCATGCTGTGGCACTGCTTTGAGGGGTTTTTAGTTAAACAAATCGACTTCGGTAGTTATTTTTTAAAAAATCTGGTACTTATTCTATCGGTTCTCTAATGTCGAACTATTATGTTACGATACGACGGGATTCCACAAAGTTTCCGCCTATGAAATTCACTGACTGTGTATTCGTCA
>NC_142950.1:6427952-6435452 GCF_046866305.1 Octopus bimaculoides
ATAATTACTGGGGTTGATAAGATCGACAAAAGCCTGTCAGTGGGGTGACCAATACGGCCGAAGTCCAACGACAAAAATACATAGATGACTATACAACAAATAACATCCCGAAACATAACAATATTTTCAAGTACATCTCGATTAAAATCGAACGAAGCCTTACATCAAATATTAGATACGGGGATCTGCAAGTTGATGATTAAAATATTAGTTTCCAGACAATGCATGTATTTCATATGTAAATAAGATTTTAGACAATGAGTGATATTCCTATGGTGGGGTAGTGGTGGTCCTTCTTTTGCTGGTTTATGTTTGGCGTGTTGTAAGTTTCGTTTCCTTAATTAATTATGGAAAAGGAAGAAGCCAGACGAGGTTAGATAACCTGTTAGGTGTTCTATATATATATATATATATATATATATATATATATATATATAAATATGTGTGTGTGCGTGCGTGCGTGTGTGCGTATGTGCAAGGTAAGCATCTCTGCAGATTATTGAATCATTTACAGACTAATTCGACGCGCAGGAAACAGGAAATTCAGTTGAATGCTCAATGGAAATCACATGACCGGAAATTCCGGAGGGGAAGTATCTGTATGTATATATACACATACATACACACTTGCTTACATGTCCTTATAAAAATATCTATGTATGTATATAAATATATTTAATATATGTTGTGATTCATGCACGTATATATATATATATATATATATATGCGTGTTTTCTTGTGTGCTTTTACGAATTTCTTAGTGCATATGTGTGCGTTCAATATAGTGAGTTCAATTATCTTCAATTAATTGAGATTATCTTGGCAATTAAGAGACAAAAAACTGGGGAAGTTTGTCTTCTAGGATAATCTGAGATAATTGAACCATTTCAACTCACTATATTGTATACGTAAGGCTCTACCACTATACACACGTATATACATGCATACGTACGTACACACATACATATACACGTGAATACATACATACATACATACATACATACATACACACATACATACATACATACATACATAACTGTAACACCGGCTTCCTTCGTCTTCTCTCCTGACAAAGGGAGCCGGTATTACATACATACATACATACATACACAGATGCATGCATCTGGAAATCTACATACACATCACGGAAATCTACATACACATCATCCAACATACTCAAACGAAGTGATTCCCAAAGTGGGCTCTTGTGCCCTGTTGGGGGCGGCGGAACGTTCCAAGAGGGCGTTGAAGAAAAGTGGAGCGATAATGGGGGAGCGATTCATGTAAAAACAACAAAATAATGGGTTCATTAGGTTAAGTTTTATTTGTGAAATGCAGTTGCTTTGAATTTGCTTCAGAAAGAAGTCTATGTTTGTGATGGTTAGGTGGGGTGGGGATGCTAGGAATGTGGCCTGGGTGTCAAGAGGGCGGCAGCCCGAAAACGTTTCGGAACCACTGCTCTAACGAACACAAAGCCACATATGCGCACTAACATGGTCTTCAGCTTTCGCACAGCTGCCCATCCCTTCTTCTCCCCAAACCCCTACACATAATATCCGTTCAGTCAAACAGGTTCAGTAAAATTTTTAATCGGCCCATCTTAGGAATTTCTTTTAGATAGAAGTAGGTAGGCCCACACATGAGAGAGAGAGAGAGAGAGAGAGAGAGAGAGAGAGAGAGAGAGAGAGAGAGAGGCAGGATGGTCACGTGGCGGTAACACCACATGTGTCTTTAACGGTCTCTGCAACACGGAAACAATCGTATATGACGCGGAGGCGACATCAAAGTATCCAAATGTGTCGGTTGTCAAGCAGTGGGAGGACACAGACATAAAGACACACAAAACACTTATACACACACACGCAACACACACACACACACATACACACGTACACACACTCACAGACATACGCACACATAGATATGTGCACGCATACGCACACTCACACACACAGATATGCGCACTGATACACATAAATATATATATATATATATATATATATATATATATACATCACACACAAACACAGTTTTTGCATACACACACACACATACACACATATATGTGTGCGTCTACGAAATCCACTCTCCAGTCTTTAGTCGGCTGAGGGCTATAGAACAAGATACTTAAGGTGCCGTACAGTTGGGGCTGAACCCAATGTTACATGGTTGAGAAGCAAGTTTCTTACACAGCCACGATTATACTAGTATTATGTAACCTGCCTTTTTATATTTCACCCACTGACTTCCGCCCCCTTTGCTTATATTTCTTCCGATATCCTTCCACAACCGTAATAGAACAAGCGGATCCCTTACTACTTTAAAGCCCTAGCTCTCTCCGATTACCAGAATCGAAACTAACAATCCTTAAAGGCAGTGGCTTTTAATCATTCTTGTTTTTCTTCATCTGTCGAGCCCTTTATTTCTATTTTATTCTGATGAACTCCTATAGCCATTCATTGTTTAAAACCTAGTTTTCTAGACGTTTCGTTTAAAATTCCTATTTTGCTTTTCACATATTCACTTGTGAAGTTCTACTATAGGCACAAGGCCTGAAATTTTAGGGGAGGGGACCAGTCGATTATGTCGACCCAGTGTTTCACTGGTACTTAATTTATCGACCCCGAAAGGAGGAAAGGTAAAGTCGACTTCAGCAGAATTTGAACTCAGAACGTAGCGACAGGTGAAATACCGCTAAGCATTTCGTCCGGTGTGCTAACAACGGTTGGGCCAGCTCGCCATCTTAAATATAATCTTTTCTACTCTAGGTATAAGGCTCGAAATTTTTAGGGAGGAGACCAGTCGATTAGATCGACCCCAGTGTTTCACTGGTACATAATTTATCGACCCCAGAAGGATAATATACAAAGTCGGCCTCGACGGTATTTGAACTCAGAACGTAGCGACAGGCGAAATACCGCTATGCATTTCGTCCGGCGTGCTAACGATCCTGCCAGTTCGCCGCCTTCAAATATTAGTGTAATGATTAATAAATATCATAGGATTATAATATGACAGCTTTATGGAATTATCATTATTTTTAATTATCAAAGGTATTAGTTAAAGTAGCATGAATAGATGAACAATAAATGTATTCTTAAAATTAGGAAAACCTATTACGGGTACTCAATTATGGTTATTCGTTACCATAACCCGGTAAATATATGCTGTTGGCTTTGTCTTATTTTGTCTCATTTCTTTCTGTTACGATAATCGTTCGGTTTAGGTTCTTTTGTTAATGTATTTACTTTGCTTGTTTTATTTTTCTTGTTCTTTTTTTCTCGTTTTGTTTGTTTCAGTCATTAGACTACGGCCATGCTGTGGCACCGCCTTCAAGAATTTTTAGTAGAATGTATCAACCCCAGCATTTATTTATTTATTTATTTATTTATTTTTGTAAGTCCTGGTACTTTTCTATCGGTCACTTTTGCCGAACCGCTATGTTAAGGGGACGTAAATACAGCAACAAGCGGTGAAGGGGGAACAAACACAGACATACAAAGACAAACACACAGCAATAAATAAACAACTATGTATATATATATATATATATATATATATATATATATATATATATATGTATGCTTCAGCATAGCCGCAGTCAAATGACTGAAACAAGTAAAAGAATATATATATATATATATATATGTATACAACGCGCTTCTTCCAGTTTCCATCTACCAAGTCCACTCACAAGTCTTTGGTCGGGCCGAAGCTATAGTAGAAGACACTTACCCAAGGTGCCACGAAGTGGGACTGAACCCAGAACCATGTGGTTGGGAAGCCAGCTATATTCATAAATATTTGTAATATTGTTTTACAGCATCTAGCATTTTTTCTTTTTCTTTTTGTATTTGGTTTGCAAGATTCTTTATGTGAATTCATGTGTTGAAACAAATGTTGCTGTTGAGAGTGTCATTACAGCAACTTCTAGATTTCTTTTTTGTTGTAGCTTTCCGTCGGTTACGACGGGTAAGGTTCCAGTTGATCCGATCAATAGAACAGCTTGCTTGTGAAATTAGATTGCAAGGGGCTGAGCAGCCCACAGACACACATACCTTTAATACAGTTCTCGGGGAGATTCAGCGTGTCAGAAACAATGTGACAAAGCTGGACCTTTGAAATACAGGTCCTACTCATTTTTACCAGCTGAGTGGACTGGAGCAACAGGAAATAAAGAGCGCTTAGCACTCATTCCGGCTGTTCGCTACTAGTGTGTGCATTAATATATATATATATATATATATATATATATATATATATATATATATATATATATATAATATGTGGCAATTAGTTGGTTGTCATAATAAAACTCAGAGTTTCGGATGCCGGGGCTGAAGTCTGCTCGATAAATTCCTCTATTTTACATAATATCGAGGTCTCATTCATTCTTTTGTTGTCATGTTATTATTATTATTATTATTATTATTATTATTATTAAATGTATATATAGCACAAGGAAGACATTTCGCAGGATGCTCAAGAAATTCTACCTCACCACTCTGGATCTTTTCTTTTATATATATCGACCCCAAAAGAAGACGGTAGGATTTGAACGCCGTAGCAGCTCCACTGTCTTCGAAGATCGAGTTGTAAATTAAAAACAAAATAACAACAACAATAATAATAATAATAATAATAACCGTTTCAAATTTTGCCACGAAGCAGTAATTTTGGGGGAGGGTTAGAGTTAGTCGATTACATCGAGCGCAGTGTTCAACAAATACTTTTTATCTATCGACCCCGAAAGGATGAAAAGTAAGGTAGACCTCGGCGGAATTTGAACTCAGAATATAGCGACGGGCGAAATACCATGAAACATTTCTTCCAGCGCGCTAACGATTTTGCCAGCTCGCCGCCTTAATAATAATAATGATAATAATAATAATAATAATAATAATAATAATAATAATAATAATAATAATAATAATAATAATAAATAAATGAATAAATAAAATGAAAAATGTATATAACACTGCAAAAGACATGCAGTAATATAGATATGGAAGATCCTGGAAGGAGAAGCATCCATCTTTAGGACAGAAAACTATATCAACTCCCAGACTGGACGCCACTACATATTACCAAAGCTTCCACCCGCTCCGCCCAGAGCAAGGACCCAATACTGTTTTAGTTTAGAGTTCAAAGGCTTATAACTTTTCAATATCTTGCCAAAAGATCTCACAGATTTATAAGGAGTAGATGTGGAATATTTAGACAAATTTTTATCTGATATATCATATAAACCGAAATCGCGGCAAGAAACGCAAAGAAGGACAGCTCTGTCGAACTCCCTAATTCACCAGAACCTATTCCAGAAACAGGACCGGGAAGTGAGAATTGATTAACAAGCCCTAACGCTGGTGGCAGTGCCCCGGCATGGATACAGACTCTGGATAAAAGAATAAAACAATATTTGGAGTGTGGTATCTTGCTTACCTCTTGCTTGATCTATCGGTGTTTGCCAAGAATCCTGATTGATTATTTGTCGTTGCTTTATAACGAATATTTTCCACGTATAGCTTTATAAAAAGAAACCAAATTTTCCGCGTATAGCTTTATGAAAAAACCAAATTTCGAAGAACGTACCTTTGGCAACGAATATTACCAATCACTTTTCGACAACCTTTTTCCCAAACTGTTAGGTTCGGAAGGTAACAATTGCTTTCCCTTTTGGATGTCCAAAGTGTTTGTCTGGAGGAAATTCTGAAGAATAGCTTCTAGTCAAAAGGTTGTATGACTTCTACAGCAAAATACTCGCCTGCATTCTGATAATATATAACACATAAAAGAAAAGCATTGAAAACATTAACACCTAACCTCACTTACAGTACATGCATCTAAACATACTTAATCAATCTATACATACATAAACATGCATGCATACATCCATTCACAGATGAATACTTACGTACGTACACGCAAATATACATATACATGCACTCATTCACCGACTTCTCAGTCGTTCTCTCTCTTTGTGCTTGTGTGTATGTATATATATATATATATATATATATATATATATATATATATATATATATATATATATATATATATATACATGCACACACACAAATACATATACACACATACACATACGCATACATGAGTTTGTTTTAGCCTATATATAAAAACACTCAAAAGGATTATTGGAGATATTAACTCGATTATCTATGTGTTACAGATAGCGGATTAATAGAATGATCGGATAAAAGATTAACGGCTGCCCAACAGTCTCACCGAATAACTTACACTCTTGTGTTTGCATGGCGTTTGCAGTTTACTTTTTCTTGGTTGTTCTTGTAATTTTTCTCCTCATGTCAGTCTCTCCCTTCCCACTCAATTCTCCATCGCATTTTAAGACAACCCAGACTGGGAGATTGAAGATGACCATAACACTAATACTGAACAGGTGGAGAAGGGTGATGAGTAAGGGTGATGGTGAAGGATGAGGTTAAGAATTTAGAAATGGTCTCGGAATTTGGAAATTATTTCATTTAAGATATCTAATACCCGGGATCGATAAAATGGAATGCTAATAAGATAGCGGTGTCGAGAGGCGTAGCCAAGGCTGTATGGTAAAGAAGCTCGCTTCGCAACCACATCGTTTCGGGTTTAGTCCGAAATGCGCAGCACTTTGGGTAAATGTCTCGTACTATAGCTCCAGGCTTTGTTAATGAATTTGCCCTGTGTCTCCAAGCAACCTTTATGTTTAGAGCACATGGTTAGCCCTTTTTGAAAACGAGGACGCTGGTACATGAGGAGCCACAAGAAAAAAAAAAACGAGAAGGTTGATGCAAAAGGTAGGATGAGAAGACAAAGGGTAAATAAAAACAGAAAAAAAGAGAAAGAAAGAAACGTACATCTCCTTTGATCGTAGTAATGTAATTAGTCTAGTTGGGGTCCAAAGTCTGCGCGACTGCTGCTCAATCCGGAGTTGGTGGTGTCCTCCAGTTGGACAAAAGTAATTTGTTCTTCTTGTATTTGCTGAAAATTTGGAAACAATTTGGTGTAGTGGTTAAGAGCGCGGGTTATTAACCCCAAGATTCCGAGTTCGATAACAGGCAGTGACCTGAATAATAATAATAATAATAATAATAATACATTTGTAGATAAGCATATATATTGAAAGGGAGATTCGTTTGCAAAAAAGAAAAAGAAAAAGGACAAAAGATATACAAACTTCTAAAACAGCAGAGAAGATAGATTTATATCCACACAATTCACCTGAGTTGCAAAAGCGGTAAAATTAGCGAATACAGATTTGATGAGGGAGTGACCAGCCTGACTCAAACACCTACCGGAAGAGAGCATTCCGCAGTCAAAAAATTTAGTCAAAGAACACTTTTGGCAATGTATTGTTATCAACACGATAGCAATATTTGGTTTGGACATCTTGGTCACTGGTTCTCAACTGGGGTCCGCATGACTTTTTGGGGCGGGAGCATCATATGGACCTCAGTTGATTTTGATGCTAAAATTTATGTGAAATAAATT
>NC_142950.1:6445452-6452952 GCF_046866305.1 Octopus bimaculoides
AAACGGGAAACCTATAAAATGCGTAGGGACTAACGGTTCAACATGCTGAAATAATATATATATATATAGTCACAATGAGGATACTTAGACCTCTTATAGGGATATTTTTATCCAAGATACACTGGCTTAATATACTGTATTTTTAAGAGATATTTCTTCAATGAATATATTGTATAAAATATTGTAAGATATCAAATATTATTATTAATTTTGAAAACTTAGAGATCTAATGGATACAAATTAATTTATTAATTAACATATTCATCTACAATTGTTTCAGAGGGAGAGAGAGAGAGATAGATAGAAGGAGAGAGATTGTGTGCGTACGTACCTCTGACTGCATTTACTCACACACTTTTCCTCACACATACACACACAAATGTATGTATGCACGTACGTGTATTTGTATACAGCCACACACACACACACACACACACACACGAACCTGCATACGTATTGAGCATCAAACTAATAAACCTAGTCTACCGTTCCTTCAACTGCCTCTGTCTTTTGTTTTTTGTATAATTTTGAACTATCTCTCCTCCCCTCTCTCTCTCTCTCTCTCTCTCTCTATATATATATATATATATGTATATATACTTGGACTGTCCTTCTCTTCATATTTTCATCACTAGGGGAGGGTGAGATCTTTATATCCCCACTCTCCTCTTTCATTGTTTCAAAAAGCTCGGAGAGCTTCTCCGTTTCTATCACCACGTTTTCATGTGATACAGCGGCTACTGCTCCGAACTTTTTTGCTGGTTCATCCAGCGGTTTTGCTTGATGAATTATTTCGACCGACATCTCGGTCGAAATTAATTCTTACACACAAAAATTTTCAATTATCTCTACATATATATATATATAAAATTGAGAATGTATGTCTGTGTCTGTGTGAATCCCTAAAACTCCAGAACTACACAACCAATTTCATTCAAATTTTACACATGCCTTACTTAGGGTCCCGGTTGTGTTTTAGTAAAAAAAAATGTTAACTTCTTGCATACTTCCAGCCCAGAGCAACATCATATCTCCTCCACTATTTAAGTATTACGTGTCAAACGTGAAACAAAAACACTCATGTCATTCGAACCGGAATCTCAAAAACATTGTTATTATTAAATTTATGCATTTCTAATCAATTTGGAGATATTTGCTATCGAGTTGCAGATTTTTAACAATGCATTTGGTGATTATTTGCTTTATTTCTCGGGCAAAATTTACAACTTAGAATAAAAGAATAAAATTATTATTTCATTCAAAAATTGATGAGCTTTGTTTTTAGTGATGACTTGAAATGGTAAACACTTTTTCTAACTGTATTTGCTTGAAAAAACATACCTTTCTTTATATTAAGCAGTTCATTATAATTACTTTCACGATGTGCCTAAATAAAAACCATCGTTATAGATCAGCATTTCTCAACCTTTTTCGCAATTTGGCTTCCGTTGGACATTGAAAAAATTTACTTCGGCTCCCCTGTGTTGATGAAAAATTTAATCCAGTTTCCCATGTATCTGAGATAGACCGGCCAGCCCATGACAAATCTGACAAAAGGGGTAACCCGCAGAACTACCAGCTCACGAACTGCATCGGAAAGTTGGCGCGCCAATCATGCTGCTAAGGAATTTAGATGCTGCAATAATATGCAATGGTACGCGGATGATTATCAAAAAATTGTGCTCCCGAGTCTTGTAGGCAACAATCTTGGATGAACCGGCCGCTGGCTAAGACATACCTATAACTCCCATGTTCCTTACCCACTCCGATACAACCTACAAGTTTAAACAGATGCAATTTCCCATCAGACTCTGCTTTCCCATGACAATAAACAAGGCGCAGGGACAATCAGTGCAAGCGGTTGGTTTGAATCTAACAGATCAAGTATTCTCACACGCACAACTGTACGTTGGTTGTCCCCATGATCTTTCTATTTATGCACCCGAGGGAAGGACGAAGAATGTTGTCTACCAAGAGGCATTCCAATGATAACAACGGCAACTTCAACTACTCCAATTTCATCTCCGCAATTTTTTCATCGTCCTGCCAGCCCACGTAAGTCCAGTCTTGCTTTGCTCTCCTTACTAACTCACCATGACATTCGTTTTTTTTCTACCAAGATCCGTCACCCAAACACCACTTCGTATCCACTTCTTCCACTTTTTTGTCTTCGTTTCTCTCTTCGCGTCGTTCTCTGACCGGGTGAAACCGGGCTTAGCTGCTAGTTTTCCCTAAAAATGGGAAACCTATGTTTTTTTTTCCTCTCAAAGAGGATACCAGTTCAAATCCTACCCCCCCCCCCCCCCCCAGTGGGGGGGGGGGGTAGCGCGTACTTTTACTAAAACGGGAAACCTATAATCTGTTTCCCCCCCCTCTTAATGAGGACAATAGTTCAAATACAACGGCTTAAGTTCAATTTCCAATAGAGCACAGAACACATTAAAGACGGGAAACCTATATTTTTTTGTTTTTTCGTCTTAAAGAGGATACCAGTTCAAATCATGCCACAAGCTTATTTTTTGAAAACGGGAAACCTATAAAATGCGTAGGGATTAACGGTTGAACATGATGAAATGATATACGTACATACATACATATGTATATATATATATATATATATATATATATTCACAATGAGGATACTTAGACCTCTTATAGGGATATTTTTATCCAAGATACACTGGCTTAATATACTGTATTTTTAAGAGATATTTCTTCAATGAATATACTGTATAAAATATTGTAAGATATCAAATATTATTATTAATTTTGAAAACTTAGAGATCTAATGGATACAAATTAATTTATTAGTTAACATATTCATCTACAATTGTTTCAGAGAGAGAGAGAGAGAGAGAGAGAGAGAGAGAGAGAGAAAGAGAGAGATTGTGTGCGTACGTACCTCTGACTGCATTTACTCACACACTTTTCCTCACACATACACACACATGTACACAAATGTATGTATGCACGTATGTGTTTTTGTATACAGCCACACACACACACACACACACACGTATACATCTCCAACCGGCGTACTGACGATTCTGCTAGCTCACCTCTTTACTATAATAATAATAAGAAGAAGAAGAATAGTCCTTTCTACTGGAGGTACAAGGCCTCAAATTTGTGGGGAAGGGACTAGTCGATTACATCAAATCCCAGTGTTTCACTGGTACTTAATTTATCGACCCCGAAAGGATAAAAGGCAAAGCCGACCTCGGCGGAATTTGAACTCAGTCCATTTTACATTAGGCATAGGGTCTGAAATTTCTTGGTGGGGAAGGGACAAGTCGGTTACATCGCCGTCAATGTTCGACTGATGCTTATTCTAGATATGTATGTATACATGCGCGTGTACGCGTTTCTGATGTATGTATACACATAAGGAAGCACTTGCATATTCTCCAAATAAATTACATCTCAAACGTTAATGGTAATTCTCTTCCTGGATGAAGGACCACATCTATAACTATAATAATACTATTCAACACGATTGGATACAAAGTGAATACACTCGAATTATATAGAAAAAAAAAAATAACTAAAAAAATTTTTTTCATGCAAGGGGAATAACTCTACTGAAAAATTTGGAATTATTTCCCCTGAATTTTTTTTTTTTAAATTTACGGATTGCGTTTCTTTATGAATGTTTGGTTTCGAACTTAAATATTCACCGTTTGATTGTTGATTCTTTTTCATGTATTTCATCGGATTTTCTACGTTTATCTTTTTAGTTTAATATCAGAATTGGGTTCACTTTTTCCTTTTCCACTTCAGCTATAATATTGAACTAACATATATTCCGTTGCATCTGAAAATTAATTTACACATGCATTGGTTTACACACACACACACACACACACACACACACACACACACACACACACACACACACCCACACCCACACCCACACACGTATATATATACGCTTATAGAATATATATATATATATATATCGTTGATATAAATTGTGGAAGCCTGTCGTATATATATATATATATATATATACGTAAATGCATGTATTTATATTCGTCTTTGTCTCTTTATCACTTGATAATCGGTGTTGGTTAGTTTACAATCCTGTAACATAGCTGTTCGGCAAAAGAGATGATGGAATAAGTGCTAGTCTTAAAAGAAAGAAAAATAAAACGAAGAGGGTCTATAAGGTGTTGTGCAAGCCTTACTGGACCTAACATTTTGGAGAGGTATTGCTGATATTTGGCATGGACGATGGTCAATGAAAGGTCTTCCTCGGTAACGAGCGGAAAGCCATTATGTATGTATGTATGTATGTATGTATGTATATATGAGCATGTCTACATATGCAACTATATGTATGAGATGACATACATAAAGCAAAACATACAAATCTGCACATATACATACATACATTGTCTCACAGCTATGACTCCGATTACAATATGCTACACACAGCTATCGATGAGAAATATAGCTACCACAAAAATAATTTGGATATTGATAGGAATATTCCAAGGTCGCAGTCTGTTTTGGATTGCTGTTCGTCCCAACAATAAACTCTTTTCAAGCTCTGTAGAAGATATATCAAAGTTTTATGTTATGATTTGCATAGGATACAAGAAAAATAATGCTATCTACACTTTTTTTGTCTATTAAGCTATAGTCAGCAGACAGCTGGTCATAAACTTCTCACGAGACATAGGGAGGGAGTTTGGTGATGTAGATTTTTATACTGAGTTGGCAATCAAGAAAAGATTGTGAAGCAGCAGTCCAGTAGAAAAAATTCAGTTCTTTGTATCTCTTATGAGATGTTAATCTGTTATCTTTTATTAGTTTGTGAGCGATCTGCTTTTGTTTCACGCCCCTAATTTATTTAGGAATAGGCTTTGGATGATAAGGAACTTCAAGGGGTTTTGTTTTTCTATGCTGAAGTTTTAACTCAACAACTTTACGCATGTGCGAAAAACGCCCGATGAGTTCTTGAGCTTCGTCGATTAATTTTGCATTGGTCGTAGTTTTGACTATGCTTTTTAAAGTGTATTCAGCCTATAGGTAGAATAACGTTTTGCAATATGAACTTACTTTCGTGATAACATTTGGAAATAAGCTCAGTATCTATGAATTCATTAAGTTAAAAGGAAGCATCAGTATGAAAGTAATGTAAGCATTTCGATTTTAGAAAATCACGTTTTGCTAGGACCATGATACCTATTATATATGTCTGTATATCAGAATAAAATCTGTAGATGTGTGAAAAAAGTTAGAAGCGAAACTCTGAGTAACAACGATAGAAAATTATATACTCTTAAATGCTGCTATTATTATTGCCAAGGTCACTTGGGTCTTTCATTGTTCAGAGGTTGGTAAAAATGAGGTACCAGTCAAGTATGAGGGGTAGAGGGGATCGGCCAACTCCTCCCATAAATAAAAGCCGATGACTTTGCATCAAACTTAAAAAGGATTATAGTTTTTATTGTTGTTGCTATTGTTATAACCATTATCACCGTCGTTGTCGTTGCTACTATTATTATTATTATTATTGTTGTTGTTGTTGATGGTGTCACCATTCCTCTTTTTTTTTTCTTTTTCTTCTTCTTCTTCTTCTTCTTCTTCTTCTTCTTCTTCTTCGCAGACAAAATATATGTTGTTTACATCTCGCCGCTTTCTTCGAAGGAAGAATTTTCTCAATGAAATAGATTTTAGCTATCAAAATTTTTCGCACACAGATAACTTCCTAAAATTCTGGATCATCCCCACCACCATCACCACCACCCCAGTCCGCGCTGTAGGGGTTGTCAAAATAATAATAATCATGATGATGATGATGGCTATATTTTTGGCGAAAATTATTTTTCCCTTTCTTTTCACTAACATAAAAAAAATAACTACGAAAATTTCACGCCACCCCCACAAAAAGGAAACGGAAAATGTACAAAATAACACATTTTACAAACAGTAAAAAAATACTGTTTTAATTGCAACGCAAAATATTTATAGTAACCACGAACAAAAAGAAAATATTAACATTTTAACATCGAATTTGAACATACCGAGTAAAAATCTTGTCAACAACAGTATCTATAAAAGTATAGGCGTACAACATTACGACAAATGTATATGGAAGCCGAACGGTTTCCTTCGCCATCGTTATATTTTTTTACAAATCTCTTGATATGGAATATTTGATTGACAGAACGAAAGCTCAACAACATTTTCTTATACAAGGCGCCAGCTTACTATCGTCCATCACAGATGCACGCGCGAGAGAGAAAGTAACTTATCTGAGCTTTGCTAAGCGCTCTTCACGAAGACACGTTCGTGAGATGTTGTGCTCTATAAACAGTTCTGAGTAGGAACCGGAAAGAGAAGTATGAAGACGCAATGCTTATATGCATGCTGAATTCGTAAAACGGAAGAGAAGAATATAAACGCAATGCGCATGTCAAAATAAAACGGAAGAGAGGAATGAAACAAGTTATATGATGGTTTGCATGTCACGTTTGACACAACTATCACGTAGCTTTGTTGCAATTTTCTTGACTTCGTTTGTTTCTTCAAGAGTGGGAGACAACTCTGGCAGTTATTTTATGTGAAATCTTTAATGAGAAAAGACGGGTTAATGGCACGATATGCGTCATTTTTCTTTAGATAGAGGACAGGATGAAAGCGGAAGCCCAAATTGTACATGATGAACCTGCTCCTGAGCTGGTTCCACAGTGTTTGGGAAGAAGGAACACAAAGTTCACCGTCAGTGTCATCGATTATTGCTCACCTGCTTGGCACAGTATAGACAGCTGGTCTATACTTTCTGTAGAAGCTAAACAGATAACATAGCTGCTACATATGCGGAAGCAAAATCCGCTTAAAGGTTTTCCGCATAGAAGGCGTAAAAAGCATAAGTAACAACAAGAGCTCATCAAAAAGGCTGCCGGTTCTAAGGAAATATTAACGACAACCTATGATTCGGCAAATATTAATGCTACATCATCATTACCGGCTGCCAGCCATGAAATCCTAGTATCTCTTCTCCAAGTTACCATCGGCGTGGTTTCAGTTCAGTCTCGTTGCAAAGCACCTTGGGCACTGGCTCCGATTTAACCACCTAAAACTCCTCCAGGCCATGAAACTTCAAACTTAATACCATCAGTGCTATCTTCATGCTGAGGCACACTGGGCAGTTGCCTAGGGGCGCCACTCTTCTTAGTTTTTGAATTCAGAATATTTTACATGTATGTATGCATGTATGTATGTATGTATGTATGTATGTATGTATGTATGTATGTACATAAAACAAAACATACAAATCATGCGGCTTTAGAAGAAGACACTTGCCCAAGGTGCCGCGCTGGGGGACTGAACCCGGAACCATGCGACTGTGAAGCAAGCTCCTTAGCACACAGCCACGCCTGCACCTATATATATATATATATATATATATATATATATATATATATATATATATATATATATATATATATATATATAAAGTGTATATATGTATATATATATATATATATA
>NC_142950.1:6460452-6470452 GCF_046866305.1 Octopus bimaculoides
CTTTTCGGCACCCCGTCGTATATCATATGTTGCTAGAGGGGTTATTAATATTCTAGATGTTCACTTGTGAATTAAAATGCTGCTTTCTTTTCAAGTTTCGAGGACTTTGCGAAGCCCCGATGCCCTGCCAAGTAAAACTGTTTCCTCTCTACGCTTTATTTTCAATTTGTTTGCTCGTTGCACTCAGGGCAGCAACAATTATTGTTACTAAAAGCAACGAGCAGGCAAAATAGTTGGTGCGTCGGACAAAATGCTTTGAAACACTTCTTACAGCTCTTTATATTCTTCATAAATATACATTCTATATATTCAAAAGAAAAAAGAAAAAAACCCAAAACGAACAAACATAAACTCTACGCCTTAGCAACGAAAGACAGCTGCGTTTGCGGCGTCTGTGTCATCCGGAAACTATAATCCCCTAAACATTTAATTAATCTGATTTGATTTTAGAATCTTTAAAAGGTTTCGATTTTCTTTCACTCCAGCAGATGGATCATTAAAGGTGTCACAGCTCGTAGGCATTTCCGAATTATGAAATCAGAACTAAATCTCTTAAATTTTGATTTATTTAAAGAGTACACCTTTCATGACACTCTCGTATTTCTCGCTCGGTCAAACAAGACACATATTTTCTCTGTTCACGGCACTTTGTTTCTTTGTTTTCAGTGGGCTGGGAACAAAATATCTCATGTCAATGCGGTCATCATAGATTCACACCTCGCTCATGAGTTGTTATACAGGTTCATCAAACCTGGGGGTGTTTACTTAATGTCACAATACGTTTTACGAGCGACGAATTACAGGATTACTGAACAAATAGAATCAATTTAAGAAGCGGGTTTAGTGTTTGGTCTTCTGTGATATAGGCATGTCTTTGGTTAGTGCATAAGGAACTGTCTATTGCTACGTGTAGATTACATACATTGTACTATGGATTGTAGATTCTGGTTTGTGGACTGAGTTCTATTGAGTGTGGTCTGTGGACTGTGAAAAAGGAGTTGTGGACTGTGGTTAGTTGTTTGTGGAGTGTATACCAGATCTGAGATCCTTAAGAAATGCAAACACTTCAAGAAGTCTCTTTTGACATCTCAATGAAATTATATGGCCACCTGATTGGGCAGATTTACAATGCTGTAATACGTCATAAAAATGCATGTATGAACACAATTTGTCTTAGATATATTTTAATTTTTCAGAATTTGACCCATAATCCAGTCTTTTTCGTTTTCCGTGTTTTTAACCTTCCATGTTTTCTATATGCTGTCTTCTCAGCTTTTTCGCGTTTCTTTTTAGTCGATCATGATATGTGGTTTGTTCCTGATGAATATGTTTAACATATTTCTCAACATATGAAACTATTAGTAGCACTTAAACACACACACACAAGTATACACACAGCACCGACAACAAGAGAAACGATGTTAAATGAAGAATGAAGAAAACATACACATTTGCCTGCTTATTTCTTATTAAACCGTGGTTACAAAAGTCAGACGATATTCGTGAAAGAGAATCTAAATTTATGAAACATAATCTTGATCATGTGACTGTGGTGGTATGAGATTCAATGAGCTAACAACCGAACCTAATATACACCCACATCTATGTATATACATTCATATATCTACATACATAGATGTAGGCATATACACCTATATACGTTTTATATACATGCTAATACTTATACATTATATAAATACATGTGTTTATATATCTCTAAGTGTATATATGTATGTGTGTGTATATATAAGCATATAGATATATGCATATATAATTGTATATGCATAAAATATGTATATATATGTGTGTATATATATTATATAATATATATAATTATACACACACACACATATATATATATGTATATGTATATAAAAGAGAGTATATAAATGGGAATGGAACAAGGAATTATGTAATGATCTTCATTAGCTTACAACTGTTTCTGCTAAAAATATGCAATGCACTCATAGTTAGGTGTTTGTGTATCACCTTATAGCTTCGTCAGAGCTTCAAAGATGAAGTGCAATTATCTAAATCTACATATTTCTGTGAGTCACTTTTTACCCTTCAAACTCAACCCTATATTTCGTACATTTCTCTGTTCTTCTTTTGTTTTTTCTTTCGGTGATAATTTTTTCTATACACATAAGGTGATATAAACGCACACAACTAGGAGAGCATGCCGTTTTACAGCTGAAACAGCTGTCAGCTAACGAAATTCATTACATAATTTCTTGTTCTTTATCGTTTATACAATTCTTTATTACACTCCATACTCGAAAGCACACATACATATATATATATAAGGCGGCGAGCTGTCAGAAACGTTAGCGCGCCGGGCGAAATGCTTAGCGGTATTTCGTGTGCCGTTCCGTTCTGAGTTCAAATCCCGTCGAGCTCGACTTAGCCTTTCATCCTTCGGGATCGATAAAATTAAGTACCAGTTACGCACTGGGGTCGATGTAATCGACTTAATCCCTTTGTCTGTCCTTGTTTGTCCCCTCTGTGTTTAGCCCCCTGTGGGCAATAAAGAAATGAGAAACGTTAGCATGCCGGGCGAAATGCTTAGTGGCATTTCGTTTCTCCTTTCGTTCTGAGTTCAAATCCTGTCGAGATCGATTTTTGCTTTTCATCCTTTCGGGGTCGATAAAATAAGATCAATTAAACACTGGGAACGATGTAATCGATTTATCCTCTTCGCCGAAATTGCTGGCCTTGTATCAAAATTTTGAAATCAATATTTAACAATCTTGCTTAGTGGCATTTCGTCCGTCCTTCCGTTCGGAGTTCAAATTCCGCTGAAGCCGACTTTACCTTGTATTCTTTCGGACTCGTTAAAATAAGTACCAGTTAAACACTGGGGATCGATGTAATCGACAAGTCTCCTCCCCGCAAATTATTTCTTAAACACACAGCCATGCTTACATCTTTATAAATTAAATAACAAACCAAATCTTTGCCTCGAAAAGCATCAGGTTTCCCTTCAATCGTTATACAATATTCAATGTAATCAATACACGCTTTCAAAAGAGGATCATTAGTTATAGATACTTTCGTTGAACGAAGCAATGCAGTTAAAAAAAAAAAAAGAAAGACCATAATTGATTTTACAACATTCTTCAGGATTAATAAACCTACACAACCAGCAACGGGAGCAGAACTAAAAGTACATTACTTTATCAGGCTTTAACACACACATATATCTCGTATATTATATATATATATATATATATATATATATATATATATATATATATATATATATATATATATATATATATATATATAAAGTAGACAGATACTGTTGACAATCCAATAATTTATTTATATTATAATTTTACATGATATACACCTCTTTGAAGGATTTCTTTTCAACAGTTTGTTATATATATGTGTGTGTGTGAAATTTCTGTAGCAAAATCTTGTGTCCAACTAAAACCTAATTTCATATTTTTTCTTCTTAAGAATCTCATAATATGTATGAGTTTTGGGAAATAAACTATAGATATTTACTAACCGCAATAAAATCTTAGTAATGATTATACGCACTTTAGGACTGAGCTGGGCATTAAACCATGCTAGTTATTATTATTATTGAGTGAGAGAGCAGCGCATGCCTTCAAAGTGGAACTGGGGTACAAATATACGAAGCCCAGTGTACCCATCATGACTACCCGTTCGATAAGGGCACACCAGGCACATGCATCCCAACCATATGTGTGTGACATGGTGATCTGATATCAAGATAAACAGCACGTGACGTTGCAGGTGGGGCCCAGTTGAGTAGTCCATCCCGCACAAATGGTCTCTGAATCAGGGTTGTGTAAGGATGATGAACAAAACACCCATGTTTCCAGAGGTGAATTATTCAAACCCCAAAGAATTCCTCTCAATACATGGCTGTGATGCTCCCCCACTACTTCTGCTCATGATCAGAGATGCACATATCGTCAGCCACTAAGGGACATGCTCAACTGGTTAAGGTCAAATTACTGACAAGCATATCTGTGGTATTGAGCAGAATATTTGCTGTAGCCCATCTTTGTATACCAAGACAAAACAGTGTACATGATAACATTATTATTATTATTAAGGCGGTGAGGTAACAGAATCATTAGCACGCCGGACAAAATCGGTTGTCAAGCGATGGTGAGGGACACAGACACACAATAACACAAACACACATATAACACAGGCTTCTTTCAGTTTCCGTCTACCAAATCCACTCACAAGGCTTTGGTCGGCCCGAGGCTATAGTAGAAGATACTTGCTATCCAATGTGCCACGCAGTGAGACTCAACCCAGAGCCATGTAGCTGGAAAGGAAGCTTCTTACCACATAGCCAATCTCCAGTGTTGCCACAGCTTTAGGACTGAAATGTATAAGAGAATAAGATTTTCAAGACGAAAAATATTAAATCTAAGTTGTAGTTGTACACAAAATTTGGCACAAGGCCAGCAATTTCAGGAGATGAAATAAGTCAATTTCTTCGACCCCAGAGTTCAACTGGTACTTAATATATCGACCCTGAAAGAATGAAAGGCAAAGTCAACCTTGGCGGAATTTGAACGCAGAATGTAAAGACAGACGAAATGACGCAAAGCATATTTCCCGGCGTACGAACGATTGTGCCAGATCGCCACTTTATAAATTGTTAATATTAAAGCCTAATGCAGCTGTGTGTGTGTGTGTGTACACACACACACACACACACACACACACACACGTATGTATATATATACATACATACACACATATATATATATATATATGATATTATTATTATTATTTAAAATATTTTGATTCCACTCCATGCGACTTACATACTCTCACACATTATGTATGAATGGCTGTATATGTGTGCATAAGTTTGTATATGTGTGTGTGTGTTTGCGTGTGTTTATGACAAGTGCAGACCTCCTTCAGTTCTGGTTCAAATCCAGGTGACTCCAGTTTAATTTATTGTCCCAAGTACCCACCCAGTTCGGTGCAGTCATTGAAGCTGTTGTAGCTATCCAGTAAATCAAATCTATGAGTCGCATCATATTACACCCGGCATGTATGGACCCTGGGTGTGTTGGCTGGCGGCGACGATGGCGGTGGTGGTGGTGGCGGTGGCGGTAGTGGCGGCAGGGAGGGGCGTGGGTCAGAAATATTTCAGCCCGACCCTCCCACCTCTCTACTCCTAACCGAACCTTCTCATCTCACCTGATTCAATGACAGATATAAAATGAAGGTAATACCAGTTTACATATGTATATATATATATATATATATATATATATATATATATATATATATATATATATACATATTCACAAACACATAAACGTACATGCCTCACACACACACATATGTACATATATATGTGTATATATATATATGAATATATATGTGTATATATATGTATATGCATGAATGTATATGTATGAATGTGTATATATAGATAGATAGATATAAACACAAAGTCGTAAAAATATAGATAATCACTTATATGCGGATAAAAATTCGTACACACACAGACACACACACACACACACGCTAACACGTTTCATATACACGCGCATACACACGCACAGAAATAGAATATATAAATGGTATTGTCATATATTTACTTATATAGATATCTAGTGATAGAGAGAGAGAGAGATACAGAGAGACGGACAGATTGTCAAACAGGCACACAGACATGCACACACGCGCTCATATAATATGTTCATATATAGATGTGTGTGTGTGTATGTGCGTGTTTGTATGCATGTATATATATATATAGAAGCACACATTTACACAGATATATATATGTGTGTGTGTGTGTGTGTGTAGAAAGTGAGAAAGAGAGAGAGAAGGGCAGAGAGAAAAAGATATATATATGTATGTATGTATGTATATATATATATGTATGTATATATATATATATATATATATATATATATATATATATATATATATATATATATATATACAAGAATAAGGGCAGAGAATCGTCAATTAATAATAGAATTAATAATTAACAATTCTGCCAAGTAGTTCAGTATGAAAAAAACCTTTATCGGTAAGACTATTTATCATTATAAATATACAGGGATTAGCAATTATATATATATATATATATATATATATATATATATATATATATATATATATATATTTATATATATATACATACAGAGAGAGAGAGAGAGAGAGAGACAGGTATATTTATACGCACGTATAGTTGCAGCTGTGTGCTAAGTTAAACCAGTGATGACACACCTAGAATTTTAAAACAAACCAATTTCATTAAAATCATTTATTTTAATCTGACATTGAAGAAGGAAAGCAGCCGCCATGGCTCACTAGAGGGCTCCAGGCAGTGTGGGAGGGAAGGAGGACAATATCCTCGACCCGGAGACCTGGCGCACGAATGATTGATTGTATAACGGTCCTTCCCAAATCAGATAGATTCATAGGATCGGTTTCTGTGGACGTGACGTTGGTCCGTCGCTGGTTTATTTATTTATTTTTTTTTGCCAGGTGAGTAGACTGGGACAACGTGAAATGAAGCGTTTTGCTCAAGGACACAACGCGTCGCCTGATCCAGGAAGCGAAACCGTTATCTTACGATCATGAGTCCAACACCTTAACCCCTAAGCGGAATTTGAACTCAGAACGTAAAGGCAGGCATCCAAAGAAATAAATAAACAAACAAACAAACAAACAAAAACAAAGAATGAAAGAATTGAAGAAAGAAGGAAAGAAACAAACAAACAAACAAGCAATGAATGAAAGAATGACGAAAAGAAAGAAAGAAACAAACAATGAAAGAATTAACGAAAAAAGAAAAGAAACAAACAAAGAATGAAAGAATTGAAGAAAGAAGGAAAGAAAGAAACAAACAAACAAACAAGCAATGAATGAAAGAATGACGGAAAGAAAGAAAGAAACAGTCAATGAAGGAATTAACGAAAGAAGAAAAGAAACAAACAAAGAATGAAAGAAAGAAAAAAGGAAACAAATAAACAATGAAAGAATTAAAGAAAGATGAAAAGAAAGAAAGAAAGGAGGAAAGAAGGAAAGAAAGGAAAAAGAAAGGAAGGAAGATGCCCGTAAAATAGGTACCAGGCTTTAAATTCTAGCATTTCCTAGAATCGAAACCGGACATTTTAAAACAAATGAATTCCATTGAAATTATTTATTCGAATCTGGCCCGAATGATTGCATAAAACTCGACCAAACCCTTCAAGTCCGTGCCCCAGCATGGCCGCATCTTAATGGCTGAGACAAGTAAAAGAATGAAGGATTGTTCCTGCATCTCTACGTATGCCGTTGGCCATGCATCCGTGTAAAGTTATTCGTCAGACACGCAAGACGAAATGTACTCAAGTATTGGGAGAACATGAAACCCCGCTCACGACCACCACCGCAAAAAATATAGACTCCCTTTCCTCTTTTGCTTGTTTCAGTCATTTGACTGCGGCCATGCAGGAGCACCGCCTTTTAGTCGAACAAATCGACCCCAGGACTTATTTTTTGGAAGCCTAGTACTTATTCTATCGGCGTCTTTTGCTGAACCACTACGTTACGGGGACATAAACACACCAACATCGGTTGTCAAGCGATGGTGGGAGAACAAACACAGACACGCAAACACACACACACACACACACACACACACACACAACATATATATATATATATATATATATATATATATATACGACGGGCTTCTTTCAGTTTCCACTCACAAGGCTTTGGTCGGCTCGAGGCTATAGTACAAGATACTTGCCCAAGGTACCACGCAGTGGGAGTGAATCCAGAACCTTGTGGTTTGGAAGCAAGCTTCTTACCACACAGCTACGGTCATTGGGATTGCCCCTAGAAAGTTCCCCTGCAGAGCACATGTCCGGGCAAGGTTGTTTATGGAAGACCAACGGTCACCCATGCATACCAGCCTTCCTTCTCCACGCCACTGATGTTATCCAAGGGAAAGGCAAAGGGGCCGAATAAAGTTTGGCACCACTGACGTCACAACTAATTTCTACAGATTAGTAAACTGGAGCAACGTGGGAATAAAGTGTCTTGCTCAAAAACACAACACACAGCCCGGCCCGGCCCGGCCCGGCCCGGCCCGGGAATCGAACTTATTCTGTCGGTCTCATTTATCGAATCGCTATGTTACAGATTTAAACAATATAACACTGGTTGTGAAACGGGAAGGTGGGAGACACGCTCGCGAGCACTGGAGGCGTTTTGTTCCACTAAAACCTTCAATGTATTGCTCCAGCGTGACCGCAGTCCAATGACTGAAACAAGTAAAAGATGAAACCTAAATGAAATGCCCTGTCCGACGCCTTAACGATTCTACGCTTTCGCCACCCATTTATGAAAATGATACTTTCTCTTGTGTCGTCTGTATTAAGTCTCAAAGCGAAATATAGGTTGAATAACTGAAATTAAGTGTTCAACAGTGTTGATTCTATTTTTACATCATGTGTAGACATGCGTTTCGATATCTTTGTACCTCATCAGTACAACTCACAGATAATTATATTCCTATTATTAGTAAATTTAAAACAAAATTATGTTTTCAAACTAATGTATAAACCATAAAGGTTCATATTACTGAATTAGGAGAAAAGTGGCAAGGGAGAAAGAGAGAGAAAGAGAGAGAGAGAGAGAGAGAGCGAAGGGAGAGAAAAAGGGAGTGAGAGAGAAAGAGAGAAGGGAGAGAAAGATATATATGGAGAGAGATTGGGGTCGACACTGTACCAAATAACTCTATATGAAATAAATTTCTTGTGCGGTTTTTCAAAAACAATAATTCATTTTTAAACTAAATTTAATTTTACCGCCCGTTATTGAGTCATCATATCTCATTCTTCACGCACACAACACACACACACACGTGCGCACGTGCACACACACAGAGATATGTACGTCTGTGTACATATATAATATATACGTACAAGCACATTTTATATATGTAAATGTATATATATACATGTAAATATATATATATATATATATATATATATATAGACATACATATAATGTACATGTATATATATATATATATATATATATATACACATATACATACATACACACATGCTTAGATACAGATACACATATATATATATCTCGGTTTTAATTTAATTGTGTTTAAAAATATTTTTGCCTTCATAGACTTATTTTAGATTTAGCCGATGGAAGTCTGAATATCGCCTGATGAAATGGCGTGGTTAAGAATAAAGCGAAATTATGTAATGTTATGTAATTATTATACATTTCTAAATAACCACGCTATTGAACGCGTAATTTGATATTTTGAACAGTTCTTTCTTATTTGTTTACACACACACACACACATACACACACACACACACACACAAAATTGTTATAGTTTAGGTCGTTTTTTAAATGCTAGCCACTGTATATATATATATATATATATATATATATATACATGTATGTATATATGAATATATATTTGCGCATGTATTAACATACATAGATATGCATACATTGGTATATATATGTATATAAATACACACACACACACACACACACTGAGCGTGCCCATGCACACACATATTTCTATATAAAAACGGCAGCGAGATGGCAGAATCGCTTGAACGCGGGGTGAAATGATTAGCGGTATTTCGTCTGTCTTTACGTTCTGAGTTCAAATTCCGCCGAAGTCGACTTTGCCTTTCATCCTTTTGGGGGTCGATAAATTAAGTACCAGCTGCGTACTGGGGTCGATCTAATCGACTAGCCGCCCATTCCCCGAAAATTTCAGGCCTTATGCCTAGAGTAGAAATATATATATATATAAATGATAGCGACTTCAGATTTCCTTTGTGTAAACTTCCCACCCGCTCTCAAAACGTACACTTACGCCTGCAAAATACCCGAACCACCCCACAAACCATCTCACTCCCAGCTAAATACTTTATATTATCTGTGTCTAGCCCTTCACCCTCCAGTTCCACCTCTCATCTAACAATATTTGTCC
>NC_142950.1:6475452-6480452 GCF_046866305.1 Octopus bimaculoides
AATTTTTGAGTTCCACCAATATTCTTTCGACTCATCTGTCTCAATCTAGTCAACTTGGTCTGTTGGTATTTTCATTTTTCCTTATTCTGTTTCAACCACCACATCACGCCTCTTGGGAAAACGATATCTGGAAGACATTCTCCCGCAGCTGGCAATAACGTAAGAGATGTCTTCAGTCTTGGCTTTGAACAGCAAACACTTGTTGTCCGTCAACATTTTCTGCCTTTTCTGCTGTAGGTACGAGGCGGAGATCTCTTCTTGTTGAATTGCATAGAGGTAGCCTTTCAAAATGGCATATCATAAAATTGTCGGCACTCAACGCTAAGCACTGAATCTGATTTATTTCCTCTATGGCTTATGTCTTTCGTACAAAGTATCCATGGACTACTTTCTCAGTGAACTTGTCCAATTGTTTTTTAGTTGTTGCTCTGATAAATAGAATTTACCAGAGCTCCTTGGGGAGAGATCCGTATCAGCTCCTATTTCATGTTTCACCTCGAGTTCATTAGCAGTTCTAATGTATCTATGCATATGCCTCTGTATGTATGGATATGTACGTCTGTATGTACGTACACACACACATATATATTATATAATTTAAGATTATTTTCAAGTGCTTGTCTTAATTAAATCTACTTATGATATTGTTGTATATATTTAATGCATTAGAATCTGATTCTTTTCACTTCAAGCTTTCTCGCTTATCATTTTGCACAAAAGCATTTTCCGTATAACTGCGTAATATTTCTCTACACTAATCTATCTATCTATCTATCTATCTATCTATCTATCTATCTATCTATCTATCTATCTATCTATCTATCTATCTATCTCTCTGTCTCTCTCTATCTATCTATCAAAATGTATATGTATATATATATATATATATATATATATATATATATACATACACATACACACTCACATACACACACACGCACACGCACGCACACACACACGCACACACACATAAGATATATATCTACGTATGTATGTATGTATGTATGTATGTACAAGCGCGTGTGTGAGGTATGTTTATCCTCAGTTATCATGTGAAGAAAAGAAAGATGATAGTAATGATGATGACGATGATGATGGTGATGGGTTGGGGGAGGTGGGGGTTGTGAAAAAGAGACCAGAGTGAAACGGAGAAATACATAGCATATATATATATATGTGTGTGTATGTATTTGTGCGTGTGTGTGTATACATGTGTTTATGCGTGTATGCATATATACACACGCACACACACACACACATATAAAATACTCGTACGCGCAGACAAACATACACACATTCTACATATATATTTTACAATTATTGTATATATATATATATATGTGTGTGTGTGTGTGTGTGTGTGTGTGTGTGTGTACACAATAAGAGAGAAAGACACTGCGAAAGAAAGAAAGAACGAGAGATGAAGATGAGGGCCGAGATGGAGAAATATAATGAGAGAGAGAGAGAGAGAGGGAGAGAGAGAGAGGGAGAGAGAGGGAGGGAGAGAGAGAGAGAGAGAACCACAAAGTTGACCTTCTGTTTGGCAAGAATTATGGTGTAACTTGAGATGATAATTTTCATACAAAGATATATGACGGAGCGGTTTGTGATTTAAGTGGTCTTTCCCTTAATACATTGTTCACAGCCCTGCCTTATTTGTGTCACAAACCTCCTATTTATCAATCTCCACACCCCCCCTATTCCTCCCTCTCCAGCCCCTTTTTGTAATGCATGTCCTTCCTACCAAGTCACATGTACCTGGTTTAGTAAAGACACCGAGAGAGGCCGTTGCAATGCTGGAAATTCGCTAAGACGTTTGCTAGCGTTTTAAGAAGAATCCTCAGTAACGTATACCCTTAATTATACCTCTTTAATTTATTATTTTTTTTTGTATTTTTGTTTTATCTTAAACTTGTTTCGGTCATTGGACTACAGCCATGCTGGATCACCGCTTTGAAGGCTTTCGGTTGAGCGAATCGACTGCAGAACTTATCTTTTAAAGTTTCGTACTTATTCCATCGGATCGCTAATGTACCGGGGCGTAAACACACCAATACAGGTTATCAAACAGTGATGGACACACACACACACACACACACACACACACACACACACACACACACACACACACACACACATACGTGGTCTGATCAACGAGTATCCGGACTGTTGCCATAGTAACGAAGTTAAAGCACGCAGAGTAAAGCCGCTCGGCAAAGATTGATCTTGAACTCTGCATGCGCACTAAGTTTTAACGTTCTGGCTTACAACCGCTGTTTACAGCAGTGCTTGGAAGGAACGTGTGTAGCGTGTGATCGTCGCATTGATTCCGTCGGTTACGACGTCGAGGGTTCCAGTTGATCCGATCAACGGAACAGCCTGCTCGTGAAATTAACGTGCAAGTGGCTGAGCACTCTGCGGACCCGTGTACCCTTAACATAGTTCTCGGGGATATTCAGCGTGACACAGAATGTGACAAGGCTGGCCCCTTTGAAATACAGGTACAACAGAAACAGGAAGAAGGAGTGAGAGAAAGTTGTGGCGGAAGATTACAGCAGGGTTCGCCACCATCCCCTGCCGGAGCCTCGTGGAGCTTTAGGTGTTTTCGCTCAATAAACTCTCACAACGTCCGGTCTGGGAATCGAAACCGCGATTCTATGACTGCGAGTCCGCTGCCCTAACTGCTGGGCCATTGCGCCTACACAATGGCCCAGCATGTATGTATGTATGTATGTATGTATGTATGTGTGTGTATGTATGTATGTATGTATGTATGTGTATGTGTGTGTGTGTATCTATATATAATATATACACCGTTAAAATGCTAAGCATACTCACCATTTGCAATAACAATGACACTAACAACAGCAACAACAACAACAACACCAGCAGCGGCAACAACAACAACAACAACTACAGCAAATCGCCATCATCAGCACCGAACACTACCACCACAGCATCAAAAATAAGACCACCAACACCCAAACACCAACGATGACAACAACAACAACAACAACAACAACATGATGACAAGCAATTAAAAGTAAAGATAAGCCAGGATTTTGGGGTTCGAATGATACGATCATTCGACCGCAAACGTGGTTTCTAAAGGAAGTTGGATTACTGACGTCATATTGCCTTTCAGCCAATCAGATTGTAAACGTCTGCTGCAGGCCTAATCCTCCCACCCCCCGCCCCCACCGCCGCCACACTCCCGTCGCCGCCGCCGCCGCCGCCCTCTGACCGTCTTTATCAACCAGGCTGATGGCCTTCTGCGCTGTATTATTGTCGCAGCTTTTGCAAGTTGACGAAAAAGTGTTTTATCAGAAGTTTATCATTTGTTGTGTGTGACAAATATGATATTACAATAACGAGGCTACTAGAGGTGCGCGTGCGCCAGAAAACGGATGTAGAAGCGTGTGGTTTTGGGGTGGGTGGGTACGTGTATGTGTGTGTGTGTGTGTGTGTGTGTGTGTGCAAGTATGCACGTGGCTGTGAGACGCAGGAATGGCTAATGTGGTAAGTACTTTGCTTACCAACCACATGGTTCCGGGTTCAGTCCGTGGCACCTTGGGCAAGTGTCTTTTACTCTAGCCTCAGGCCGACCAAGCCTTGTGAGTGGATTTGGTAGACGGAAACTGAAAGAAGCCCGTCGTATATATATATATATATATATATATATATATATATATATATATATATATATATATATAATACAAATAATAAATGAGTATATGCATATATACGTACATGTATGTACATACCTACATCTACATGTATATATGGATGCATATCTGGGTACAGGACGTTGCAAAGAAACGTGGACAAAATGATAAACAGAGTACAGAAAACACACAGGCCACATAGAGAACATTTCCTTCATCAGCCCCCCCCCCCCCCCTCATCATCGCTTGACAACCGATGCTAGTGTGTTTACGTCCCCGTAACTGTACGGTTCGACAAAAGAGACCGATAGAACAAGTACTAGGCTTACAAAGAATAAGTCCTGGGCTACTATAGCAGTTGAAGTCGTGAAGTATACAACTTTAAAGTTTGTAATCACATTGGTCACTCTTTAATGTGTTACAAGACTTACAGATTTTTGCTGTTACTGATGAAGAAGTTTTCAGGTCAATGCTTTGAATTATATCATTAGAATAAGCTTATATATTTGAAGTAAAGCAGTCTGTGTTGCTTGATAGTTTTTGATTTCGGTGGGGGAGGGGGCAAATCGATAGCATCACCCCCCCATACCCCAGTGCTCAACTTCTGCTTATTTAATCGACTCCGAAAGGATGACAGGCAAAGTCGACCTCGGCGAAATTTGAACTCAGAACTACCGCAAAGTAGTTCGCCAGCTGATCGCTTTGTTTCTGATTGCGTCCTTGAGCAAGACACTTTATTTCACGTTGCTTCAGTCCACTCGGCTGGCAAAAATGAGTAGCAGTGGTGTTAGTGGTGGTGTTCGAGGTGTTGGTGGTTGTGGTGACAATGACTGCGGTGGTGGTGGTAGTGATGGCATTAGGAATGGTGGTTCTGATGAAGGTGGTAGTGGTGACGGAGGTGGTGATGGTAGTGGTAGTAGTAATAGTCGTGGTAGCAGTGGCAATGATGGTGCTGGCGGTGGTGTCGGTTGTACTAGTGGTGTCTTTATTGTCTAAGTTTATCGTTAAAAAAAAATGAAAAAAAAAACCTCACTGGTCAGTCCGGTGTTGCCATCCACCGCCGCCGCCGCCAAACCTTTCCTCCCCGCCACAATCCCCACACCTCCGCACCGTCCGATTCCAGCCGTTATTTTTGGTATTCCGTTCTACGGGATTAATAAAAAGGACAAAAAAATATAGAAATATATTAAAAAAAAATCAGAAAAAGAAAATTCTTCATGATCAAAAAAACCCGACTCAAGATTACAAGATCTGATCATTGTGACTCATAGGAACAAGACAACAACAACACCAACAGCAACATCAAGTACTACGACAACAACAATAGAAGCGAAA
>NC_142950.1:6487952-6492952 GCF_046866305.1 Octopus bimaculoides
CGACAACAACAACAACAATACCAACAACAGCAACACAACAAACAGTAGTAGTAGTAGTAGCAGCAACAGCAGTAGTAGCAGTAGTAATTTGTTTTATTGGTCACAAAGCCCCAAGACATTGACAACCACATCAAAAGACAAAATACAACACAAAAAAGGTGAGGTTTACATCAATTTAAAGGAGAAAGCAATATAAATTATATAACACAAGATATAAAACTAGAATTCAGGAAGTAAATAAATAAATAAATAAAATCCACAACAGAGGGAGCGTCCTTCCAGGGTAATTCAGGGACCTCCTCCCCCCCACTAAAAAAGGCCCGGATAACTTTGCTATCTCCAAAGCATCAGAAGTGCCCTCTTCCAGTTTTTTTCCTCTTACTTAGAAAAGCTTACCCAGAGTTAACCTTATCAACAACAGCCGTGCCACTCTCGTCCAGGTTTACCCTCACTTTTCTCTTCAAACATTTGAAGAAACTATTGGAGTTTGAGCCATGTAGGAAAGTGTTTGTCCTCAAACCTTTCAGACGGGTTCACCACATAACTTCTTTCACCATTGCCACCAAGCGGAGAATGCTCTGCCCACTTTATCTCTGAAGGAAAAGGATATGTTGATCTTCACTATAGATCCGGCGGACAGCCGGATTTTATCTTATATGAGTCAATCGTTGTTCGACACGAGCCTGATCGTAGATAATATACGGACACTGAACGACTGCTTGCAGGGAGGTTTCGTCCTCTTGTATGAGACTCGCAGAGGTTCGGCTGCTAGCACTTCTGTGACTGTTGAGGTTGTCTCGAACAGGAAATGTTCTCCCTTCGAAGCACAGCAATGCTTGACGACCGATGTTGGTGTATTTACGTCCTCGTAACCTAACGGTTCGGCAAAAGACACCGATAGGCTTACAAAGAATAAGTCCTGGGGTCGATTTGCTTGACTAAAGGCCGTGCTTCAGCATGGCCCCAGTCAAATGACTGAAACATGTAAAGAGTATATATATATATATATATATAAACTCTGCAACAAGTAGCCAAGATGAGAGGGAGAAGGACACACACAGATAAAGACAGAAATTGAAAGAAAGAGATAGCCAAATACATAGAATGAGAGAGAGAGAGGGGGGGGATAGAGACTATTAATATTCTAATAATAGGAACCTTGACGCAGTTACAATCTATGTTTGGGTGGCTTCGAGATTGTTTCTGATTTCATTCTTCGTACATACTTCCTCTCCTTCCTTTTCTCTCTCTCTCTCTCTCTCTCTCTCTCTCTCTCTCTCTCCCCCTTTCTCTTCCTTTCTTTTTTTCTTCCCTCCGAATTGAGACAACGCCTTGGGTGGGGGGAAAGGGAGAAGAACTTTGATAACGTCCGAATAATATGACTGAATCCTTTTCCTTTTTATTTCTTTAAACATTTCATTTCCTCCGTTTGACCTGGCTTCTATTCATTTATTTATTTGAGTTTGTTTGTTTGTTTGTTTTTTTCTGGCCACTATTCTTTTCTCCCTGTTTCACAACAAGAATCAGACCATCTGCTGTTATGCAGCCGACACACTGGCGCAAGCGCTCATGTATGTATATGTGTGTGTTACGTGCATGTACATATATATATATATATATATATATATATATATATATATATATATATAAATCAGCATGTAGAAAAAACAAAAAAAAAACAGACTATTTTTAGCCTTGCTTTCAAAATATAACCTGTGAATATAACCAGAGACGATTAAGAAACCGGCAGTAACAAACATCCGACAAGTTTCCGTATGTTTGGAAGTCATCAGGGATCGCTTATATCACTTCAAATGTGTCGGTATTTTATTTTATTTTCTGAGTTCCAGTCGTGAACTCTCCACAGCTTCGTGACACATTTCTCCTTTCTCTTTTCTCCTTTCTTTGAACTGACAAAACCCTTGACTTGCTTAAGCCCTTTGCCCCTTATGGAGCACAGACCATCGATGACTTTTCTCTCTTGTTCTCAACTCTGGGTGGGCTGTCTTTTCTGCTTCTCTCCGGTTAGATCCCTGCTTTTTCAGCTCAGTCTCAATATCCTGCCCCCCAGCCATCCTTTTAGATTTCGTTGCATTGAAGGAAGGCCCATCGGAGTTAATTTAATTGAATGAAATCCTTGAAGGTAGCGCCACAACATGGAAATAAAAACAGAATAAGAGGATACAGACGCAAGAAAAATAACGTGGTGAATGATCAGGATGTATAGTAGCGTCACCTGGTGCAGGGAATATAGAGGGCAACATGTGATGTATTACTGAACCCTTTTGCTCCTTATGTAGTGTAGGCCATCGATGGCGTTTCCCTATTGTTCTCAACTCTGGGTGGGCTGCCTTGTCTGCTTCTCTCCAGTTGGATCCCTGCTTCTTCAGTTCTGCCTTTGTATCTAGCTTCCAGCTATCCTTTTGGATTTTGCTACACTGAAGGAAGGTTTATCAGGGTTAATTTAACTGAATGAAACTCTTGAAGGTGGTAGCGTAGCATTGCAATTGAAAACAGAATATAAAAGAGTATAAAAGCAAGAAAAATAAAGTAGAAGAACAAATGTGGTAGAGTCATATGGTGTGGTGAATGTAGAGGGCAACATGTTATGTATTACTTACTGAAGTCTTTTGATCCCTACAGAACATAGGGAATCAAAGGCCTTTCTCTACTATTCTTGACTTTGGACTGTCTTTTCTGTTTCACTCCAGTTGGATCCCTGCTTTCCAGCTTTGCCTCACTATTCCGCCTCCAGTTACTTCCAGGGAGTCCTCTTCCCGTCTTCCTCGTGAGTTTCCGGTTAGAACTTAACCTGTAATGCTGCATCGCGCCGAATGTTTCCACGAGGGAAGGCCTTCCTCTCCTAGGTTATGTCGGTTTTTGAATTGTCATCGACGCTTCTGTAACTTTGTCTTTTTTTTTAGGTGTGTGTGTGTGGAGGGGGTGACCTTTAGCAAACCCATTTTTACCCCTGGGGAAGAAGCAGTCCATATTAGTCTGGCTTCTCACCTTTGACCTCTCCAGTATGGAATATCCGCTGGCATAGTTCTAGTGGTCATGGAGGCACACAAACCGTCATATGGCAACAAAGGCCAAACTTTGCGATGGAAAGCACCCTTTTCCCTCAACTTTCAATAAACGTTTCCTTTCCTAAATATCAGAATCTTGTCCTTTACTTTCAATAAATGTCTCTATTCCTAAACATCAGGCCTTGTCTTTAGCTTTTAATAAACGCCCCCTTTCCTAAAAATCAGTCTTGCCCTGAACTTACAACAAACATCTCCATTTTCTAAAAATCATAGTCTTGCCTGAAATATCAGAATTTTCACAGCTTTCTAATACTATAAATACACCTCATTTCATATCTTCAAAGAAGCTACCTGCCTAAAGCGGCAACAGTAACCATAACTCGAAACTAAAAAAAAAAATAGAAGAAAAGAAACATTCATCAAAAGAAAGGTCAGTTATGACGTTAAGAAAACTCACCCCCCTCTATGGCATACAAACTTACTTTATTTTATGAGTTCCATTAAATATTTACTGCGAACACAGTTTCCTAGAAAACTATGGCGTTCCTTACAGACATAAATGCTCTTTCGCCATGTTCCTCCTGTTTAGCTGAACGCTGTGCGAGCATATAATGAAATTGTATGAGCAGACGATAGTATTTTTATATCCAACCCTTATTCAATTTCTGCCAATGAATTTTGTTTTGGTTTGTCTGTTTTTTTTTTTCTTTTTTGCCTTTTTCTTTCCTCGTTTTATTTTGTATTCTAAATTCTTTCATGGTCTTATATTATTTTAGGTGAAACTTTATTCAAAGCGTCCCGTCGATATTAAAATGTACTAAAAATTTAGAATGATTTGCTTTATGGAAATGACAACTATACAGGCACATATACACCCGTTCGTACACACACACACATATATATATATATATATATATATACACGTATATGTACAATCGTACATGATGATATGCAAAGACTTGCACTTATATACACACATGTATGTCTGTGTGTATGTATGCATATACTCTCGTATATATATACATATAAGTGCATAACACATACACACACACATATATGTATATATGTATGTATGTATATATATATATATATATATATATATACATACATTCTTGTGTGCATATACCTATATACAAATACAAGTGTACTTATATGAATATCCAATGTCGGCATATACAAGTTCAAATAAGCATACAAGCATAGTTAAAGACACATACATACACAAAGACAAGCATACATACATACATCATAAAACTGAAGATCAGTGAAAAAGGGAACACTTACGCTGAACTATTGAGAAATCTGCCGTTACGCTAACCAGATTACAAGTTGAGGTTTTTACCTGTAATTATTGGGGCCCTGCGATATACAACAAACTGCCTAAGTACCAATCTTGAGAAATTAGGCTCCAGAAAGGAGAAAGCTAACTGGAAGACTACAGATCCAATCCATCACTGGAACTGTAAAAATCTGTGAAACTTTCCAGAAGTTTATCATTTAAATATATATGAGCATGTCTAGATATGCAACTATATGCATGAGAATACATACATAAAGTAAACATACAAATCTGCACGTATACATACATAGATACAAACAAAAATACCCTGTTGTTGAGGTTGAAATTCCTATGAAAGAGACTTGGATCTAGGTTTGAAATCGGTTCTTTCTCTATTGGCAAGAAATCTTGAAATAAACTGAATAATGACATACATACATACATAATACATACATGTAGGTCGACCTTGCCTGTCATCCGTTTTGGGGATCGATAAAATAAGAACCAGTTGAGCACTGGGAGGTCGATACATTCGACTTGACCCCATTCCTCGAAATCGCGGACCTTGTGTCAAAATTCAAAACCAAATACTTATACACAAGAAGGTGGCGAGCTGGTAGAATCGGGAGAATGCCGGACGAAACGCTTAGAGGCATTTTGTCCGTCATTACGTTCTCAGTTCAAATTCAATC
>NC_142950.1:6500452-6510452 GCF_046866305.1 Octopus bimaculoides
CCTTATATTTGGTGGATTATGTTGTATTTCTTATGTGATCATTGAGGGAGTGTGGTATATCGAGTCGTTAACCTGACGACGTTTTTATTCTATAACTAATATTTATATATATATATATATCAATTGGAAAATGGAGAATAATATGCTGAACCCAACTACTTGCAGACAGTGTATCCCGTTGAATTCATTAATTTAATTCATAGCTAAAGTGACAAAAGAAGAAAAAACCCAAAGTACAGGTGTTTATGACAAACCATGTTATTTTGCCAACCGGGTTTACATATAGAAGTACAAAGTACATAAGAAATTAGTTCTGTTCATTCTCTAATTCCTTATGTACTTTGTACTTCTATATGTAAACCCGGTTGGCAAAATAACATAGTTTGTCATAAACACCTGTACTTTGGGTTTTTTCTTTTTTTGTCACTTTTGCTATGAATTAAATTAATGAATTCAACGGGATACATTGTCTGCAAGTAGTTGGGTTCAGTATATTATCCTCCATTTTCTAATTGTTATACAAATTTGGGGTAAAACCTCCACTTTTACCCGCTCCCATTGATTGCACTTGGTATAACACTAGTGTAGCAATAATTGGGTACCCTCTCGGCAGTATACTGGATAGATACTATCCCTTCGTGGGTTCAACCCCCCAACTCTTTCGCACTATATATATATATACATGCGTGTGTGTGTATTTGAGAAGGCGAAATAGAGAGAGAGATTACGAGAGTACCTTATCAGGCATCCTATTTTGGAATTATATATTTATACATACACATGCGAATGTGTATGTATACGCACGCACACACACACACATATATATACGTTTATATATAATGCACACACACACGCGCATACACACACACACACATATATATATGTATATACACATACGTATATATATAAAATACACTGACACTCAAGCACGCACACACACACACATACATATATAATAGACACACACACACGCACATATATGCTTCTATGCATGTAGAGTTATATAATTTATTATTTACTGGCTAGCGTTTCTCGTTTTCGTTTTTCATTCAATTTTCATCGTTGAAACTCTAAACGATATTTTTAGACCTTTCCACTACCGCTTACTTTCTCTGTCTGTCTGCCTGCCTGCCTGTCTGCCTCTTCTTCTTTCTCCTCCGCCTTTCTCTCTCCCCACTCTCTCTGTCGATCTGGTTAAATCCTGTCTTTCTATCTCCTTGTCTCTCTCTGTCTCTTTCTTTCTCCCGCTACAATTATTGTAGTTTCTTCAAACTTCCACTTGTATGTATGCATGTGTATGTATCGCTAGCCTCTACGCACTCTTTGGTTTCTGTCCTGGTTTCTTTCTGTGTTCCTTTCCATGGAAGAGCGTAGGCTCGAAACGTTAAAGACTTTTTCACTTCCCGAGCGTTAAACTAATACAACTGTTTGTTGTCTACACCACCTGTCTTCGTCTTTTGTTTTTTGTGACTTCTCCATATATATATATATATATATATATTGATAGAAAGGGAAACATAAGAAAGAAAGAGTCCTCAATAGGGGAAATAGGGGAATTTATCTGTAAAAATATGCGATACTTATTCGGTTTTATCATGGCTACCGAATAAGTGTCACATTATATATATAAATGTACATGCGTATATTACATACACACACATTTCTATCTATTTATCTTTCTTTCTATCTATCTGTCTATCTATCTGTCTATCTATATTTATATATGTATGTATTTAAGTATGTGTGTATATGTACGTATGTATATAAGGATGCGTGTATATATGTATTTATTTATGTATGTATGTATGTATGTATTTATGCATGTATGTATGTATCTATCTATCTATTCCTCCATCTATCTATCTATTTATATACATGTACGTATGTGTGTGTATGTATGTATGCGTATGTAAATATATATGTTTATATAAGCACGGTTATTGCTGGAAATAACTCGGTATGACAAATATTCCGAAACCAAGGGCGCACACACACACACATATATACACACGCGCGCTCACACACATGCGCACATGCACAATATTATAATCGCGCACGTTTGCTTGTTAACCAACCCACCCACCCTCGAATTCTTTTTACTCCATTGCAGCAACTCACCCACGACCCTCACTACCAACATCCTCTGCAGCCATCTGAGGGCACTCTGTCTGTCTTTCTCTCTTTCACCCCTCTCTCTCACCTCCTCTCTCTCACCTCCTCTCTCTCCCTCTCTCACCCCTCTCTCTCACCCTCTCTTACCATCCCACCCCTATCTCTCTCACCCCCTCTCTCTCTCGCTTGTCTTTCTTTCTTTCTTTCTTTACATGGCCTAGTTTCGTTACGTAACAAGAGAGACGGTCAGAGCCTCCAATCACAATGAAGCCGGACGCAGTCGTATAAAACAGCATACAGTTGTCATGGCAACATGCCGTTACATGACTACAGCATTCATAAGATGCTGGTTGGCCATTGAGGGCGGATTCTTGCAATTAAGGGTGACGCCGGGTGTAGGGGTGGGTGGACGCTGGGTGTTAAGTGACGAGCTGGGAATTCGAAATTGGTGCTAGAATTTTGATATATATTAGGTCAATGCAGAAATAATTCCAATTTATTTCGCTGTTTTGTTATTTTAAACTTTGGTGCTTATTTTGGAATAAGCGTTTTGGTTTTGGTTTGGTGATTTTTTTTTTCTTTTTGCTTGTCTCAGTCATTAGAAGAATTTTTATTTTGTCGAACGAATTGACTTCGGTACATTTTTTAAAGACCGGTACTTATTTTATCGATTTCTTGTGCCAAACGGCTAAGTTATGGGGACGTAGACATACCAACACCAGTTGTCAAGCGGTGGCGGTGGGACAAACTCAGACACACATTCATATATATATATATGTATATATATATATATATATATATATCTTTCTCTCTCTCTCCGTATATATATATAGAGAGAGTTGAAATTTATTGAAAAACAAAAGACGAAGACGGGTGTATGAACAACAAGCAAGTGTATTAGATTGATGCTTGGGAAAATTGAATAAGTTTTTTACGTTTCGAGCCTACGCTCTTAAACAGAAAGGAACAAGAGAAAATTCTTAGTGGTATTTCGTGTGTCTTTAGGTTCTGAGTTCAACTTCCGCCGAAGTCAACTTCGCCTTTCATCCTTTCGGGGTCGATAAATTAAGTACCAGTTGCGTACTGAGATCGATCTAATCGACCCCAAAATTTCGCGCCTTGTACCTAGAGTAGAAAAGAATATAAAATAATATAATACAATGAATATAATTCATTGTATTATATTATCATAAGATTATAGATAAAACGTGAAAATCAGACGACCGTTGGAATTCCTTTGATTAATATATTCGTCTATACACAATCATACACACCCATATATATATATATATATATATATATATATATATATATATATATATATATACACATATATAACCTATATCATAGTACCTATACAAAACAGCTAATTAAGGTGTTTCTCCGTAGATGAAAAAAGGTGTTGAACAACGTTATCGATTTTCGAATCTTATTAGATTCTCATCAGAGGAATCTATCTGTATTTAGTTCACCAGTCCCAGAAAAGCGAGCAGCCAATCTATTTATATCCATAGTAATCACAATAGCTATAGAACATTAGAACTACTAACTTGCATAGTTTGTTAAAAGTTTGTTTTTAGATATGAAGGACCGGTCAACGAGGATCTCAGTCCATATAATATATGCGACGGGGATTCTTTCAGTTTCTATCTAAAAAAAAAAAATTCATTCACAAGGCACTGGTCAATCCGGAGCTATAGCAAAAAATACTTGCCCAAGGAGCTGCGCAGTGGAACTGAACCCGAAGCTATACAGTTGCAAAATGAGCTTCTAAACCACACGGCCACGCCTGCGAGTATGTGAGAAATTATTATTTGTTTGTCGAGGTTGTGTAATAGAAAAACAAACAATAACTTTAGAAGAAACAGGACGAAATGTCTTCAAGTATTTAGTTTCGTTCGTCTCAGGTTCAATTCCCAGTGGAGTGATGAAATAAAATAGCTGTAATTTGTTTGATTAGGTGGACTATTATATACACTCTCTACATATATATACACACATTATACACTCTCATTGAAAGCTGAAACATTTGTACCGAAGTAACTCAGTGCTGTCATTGCTGTTGTTTAACCCTGGGCCAAACATGAACCAGTAGACCAATGATCAATAAATTAAGACAGTCTAGCCGTGACCACCACTCTAAATTTGAGAAATATATAGGATTACTGTATCTAACGCATCTTTTAATGCCACTCATCTTTTTTGAGTGAAGGAGCGTGACCTAGTTGTTAGGAATGTTGTTGCATTCAAGATCGCAAGACCGTGGTTTCGATTCCTGAACCGGGCGGTGCGTTGTGTTTTGTGCAAAATACTTCATTTCACGTTGCTCCAGTCTGCTCAGCTGTAAATGGGTCCACCCTGCGACAGACTGGTGTCCCTTTCAGAGGGGTGGGGTGGATGTTGGGATCTCAGTTACTTATGCATCATGGAAACCGGGTAAACAGCCCCATGAGTCCTAGGACTCAAGACAGTAATGTCCAGGGTTCTTACTTTTACTTTTATCGGGGTCAGGTACTGGGGATGCATGTAATCGACCAGCCCCTCCCCTCAAAATTGCTGGCCCCACCACCGAAACTTCGTAACTATTATCTAAGGCGGCTGTTGGGGAGCATGGTCTAATGGTTAGTGTTGCCCTCACGGTCGGTAGATCGTGGGTTCGATTTCCGGTGCGAGCGGCCGTGGGTTGTATTCTTGAGTAAAACATTTCATTTCACGTTACTCAAGTCCACTCTGTAAACGGGTAACTGGCACGCGTGCCACCCGTTTCAAACTCAGGTTCTGATAATTGGCAGTGACTTAGCGAATCCTCTACAACGGTCGACAATCGACGGCAAGATGGGCTGCTACGGATCACGACTATCCCGAAGCGTGTATGCATGTGACATGGCACTACATGTGAATTTTGTATTCCCACTGACACTCCGAACATGACCTCTGCACTTCAACAACGGAGGATGACTACGTCTACAGCACCGCCGTTATCCGACGTAGTGGGGCATTTGTCAAAATCGCAAGCTGGATTTTTTGGGTCGCTGGCAGAAGCATTGCTTTGTCTACTGACTGGAACATTAGGTCCGACCGTTGGGTTTAGTCGGCAATCGTGAGGGTCATGGTGAACTCGTTGGACGGAACCGGCTCAACCCACCCCGAGTGAATGCCGCCGCATGTACAAATAAGTATGACCAAAGGCGTTCCAGCCAGTACTAACACTTCTTGTTTATTAGACCACATTACACAATGCCCGTCTTTTCTTATACATTAGGATGTAATTTGAGGAGAATTTGATTGCTATTTCTAGCAAATAGAATGATCACATGGAGGCTCCCGGGCTGACACGGTTTGTTGTTGCTGTCACTGTAAGTTAGAAAGTTCACGACACGATAAATTTGCAACCTGGTTTCAAATTCAAGTTGGAACTGTCACGCTTGAAATCGATGGAATGCCATCGTTGTTTTTGTTGTTGTTGTTGTTGTTGTTGATATTCTGGTTGGCGTTTTTGTCGTCGTCGTCGCCATGATTGTTGCTGTTCAGTTAAAATTGCAAATTGAAAAGCTTAATTGAAAGAAATATTGCTCTCAGTGAACCATGTCTGCAGCGTTGGTTTCGTTTCCCAGTGGGAACCGCTGCATGCACGTCATCAAGGACCCTCGGGGAAAAGAAGCAAGATTGTATTTTATCATTACCCGTATTCCACCCGACATGTGGAAAAGAAAATATCGGTTTTATGGCTGATGGAACAACACAAATAACAACAATCCATATTGACAACAACAAAACCAACAACGATATTATAAGTGTTTCATCAGGTTAGCAATATGAGCAGGTCAATCGATTACATCGATTCCAGTATGCAACTGGTACTTTTTTTTATCGATCCCGAAAGGATGAAAGGTAAATTCGACCTTGGGAGGATTTGAAATCAAGACGTAGAATCGGAGGAAATGCTGGTTTTAATGCTGAAACCGAGGTAACTCTGTCGCATGCTACGTCACCTGGTATTGAGTTCTCCAGAATTAAACCGACCACCGTGATTTCTCATATGTCTGACACCGTTACTGATATGTCGTTAGCATATCCAAACATGGCTGTCTACCGTGTTCCAGTTCTGGCGGGAATCCCTCAATAACTCCAACCTCCATGGCAAAGGCTCCAGCACCAAAACATACAGAAAAGATGCAAATTAGAATCCTGAGCGGATAAAGTGCTCAGTGCGAAACAGATCTGGTAGATGGCAATTTATTTTGGCCACTGAACAGATATCAATTTACAGTGAAGCTCTCCTAAGACGAAGCCGAAACTGGTTACTCTTAGGACAACTGCGAAATGTTGATGGTTGACCCTGTCGGGTACTTTCGATCAAAATCTATCGAAATCTGATCTATATTGATCAGAGTCCCATTATGCATTATTACTGATGTATGTTGAAGCGAATGTCTCAATGAAGTTCAGTGAAATAAGTAATTTTTAATCGGATTACGACGGTAATCCGGTTAAAAATTACTTTTGTCGCTGTTTTACTAATGAATAGCTTCTGGACTCTTTTTAGGGTCTCGAGGTACGTAAGCTTTGTGAGTTCATCTTACTTCTCAGAACAGGTCGCAGCACCATCGCCAGTTCTCACGGCGTTGGATTCTATGGACATGTGGAGAGACTGTCTCAGAAAAGAATCACCAACTAGAGGCCCAAGAATAGACTACGAGCAAGTTGGTTGGGTAACTTGCACGAACTCGGGTAGCATCGCTTGCGGATCCAGTCGGATCAATTGGAGACGGTTGCTTCTGGCAGGAACCAATGGAAGGCGTGCTTGGGGACTCTGGATTTACGATCCTTCCAGGAATGAGGGGTGGGGTGGGTGGGTGAAGTAAAAGAGATGAGATGATTGCGAAGCCTTGGAAGAATCTATTAATGGCTCAGGGTAGGAGGCATAATTGCTTCATGTGTGGTGATAGTGTGACCTTCTGTTTGGCTGGAAGTTGAGTAAAAGCAAAAATAACCCATCACAACAACTACAACCATTGCCACCATCACGACCATTATAGCAACCACCATCACTCCCCCCCCCCCCGCTATCGCCGGCACCGTTAAAACTGCCATTCGTCGACATCATCTCAGCACCATAAATACCATGACCGCAACACCATCAGCATCACAACAACCATAATCATAATCACCAACATCACACCGTCACCACCACCACCACCACCATTACCATCATCATCACCACTACAAGCACCACTACCGTTCCCACCACTACGACCACCGCGACCACCACCATCACCACTACCACCACCACCACCAACAACAACAACTTCACCACCATCACCACCACCACATTCACCACCATCACCACCAACAACGACAACGCCACCATCGCAACCACCACCAACACAACCACCACCACCGCCACTCTGTCTTCCACACCATCTTCCACCCCCTCTCTCTCTCTGCCTTTATCTCTCTCCATATATATATTTATATATATATATATACATATATAACAGGTCCCACCCACTTCCCTCCTCACAGCAGGGACCTCCCACCCCTTTCAGTTATCTTGGCGACATTCTTGGATTGGATTACAAACTTCTTACTTTTTATTTCAAGAGGTGGGGGTGTGACGGGTTGGTGGAACGGCGATTAGAGATTGTGTTTGTGATGTATGTGTGTCCGTGTGTGTGTGTGTGTGTGCGTGTGTATGAATGGGTGTTAGTATGTGTGTGTGTGTGTGTGTGTGTGTGTGTGTTATAAACACGGGCAGTAACACTCTTACCCACTCTTTGAGAAAGTTTTTGGATATCGTTGGAAGGCTAAAGTTTGTGGCCAGACACACACACACACACGCACACACACACACACGCACACACACACACACGCACACACACACACACAAATACACACATCCATACAAGCGCACATACAAATAGATAGAAGTGTGAGTGTATGTATACATAGATATGTGTGTGCGTGTGTATCTATGTATGTAAATATGTATGTTTGCATGTATATATACACACATATATATGTGTGTATATGTATATGCATGTATTCATGTATATATATATATATATGCATGTATTTATGTGTATGTATATATGTATATAGATATATATATATATATGCGTGTATTTATGTGTATGTATATATGTATATAGATATATATATATATGCGTGTATTTATGTGTATGTATATATGTATATAGATATATATATATATATGCGTGTATTTATGTGTATGTATATATGTATATAGATATATATATATATATATGCGTGTATTTATGTGTATGTATATATGTATATAGATATATATATATATGCGTGTATTTATGTATATGTGTATGTATATATATATATATATATGTATATAGATATATATATATGCGTGTATTTATGAATATATATATATATATATATGCGTGTATTTATTTATGTATATATATATATATATATATATGCGTGTATTTATGTATATATATATATATATATATGCGTGTATTTATGTATATATATATATATATATATGCGTGTATTTATTTATGTATATATATATATATATATGCGTGTATTTATGTATATATATATATATATATATATATATATATATATGCGTGTATTTATTTATGTACGTATATATATATATATATATATATATATATATATATATATACATATATATATGTGTGTGTGTATATTTATGTATATATAGACAGTCATATAGAAGTGCTCGTACAAGCGCATATATGCATATGCACTCAAGCACACGTGTGTTTGTGTGTGAGTCTGGCTTTATGGAGGCATTAGAAATTTGAAGTGAGATAAGCTTCGAAGTATAATCCTTACACACACATACACACACACGCACACACACATGTATATATATGTGAATGTATGTATGTAAATGCATACATATACACACACACACACACATATACGTGTATATGTTTATATAGATGCATATATATATGCATGTGTTTATGCAGGTATATATGTGCATGTATATATGGGTGTACGTGTGTGTATATAATTATGTATGCATATATATATATGTATACACACACATGTATATATACATATATAAACTCGAAGCGGTAACAGAATGAATCATCTTATTCAAACGAATAAATATACTTTACTGCATGTATTGATTGCTCTTGTTATTTGGTGTAAGGCGCACACACACACACACACACACACACACACACACACACACACACACACACACACACACACACACACACACACACACACTGTCGAAGATTCCGATATGTTGCGAAAACAAGGTTCATTTTGTGCCACACTACAGATATATTACTGAATTTACGCTATTTATAGCATAATTTATTAACCAATTTGAATATATTCCGTAATTTAGTACTAGTTATGCAAATCGGATTAATCGGCAGTGCACAATCACCAAATATAGAACACTTCTCTATAATTCCCTTCGTGAGGTGACTACACGATATTCTATCTTTTGTGGAACCTGGGCGATATTTGAATCAGCGCAGCTACAACTGTTTTCTCCGTCCACAGGGACAATGGAAGGCATGCATTTACACTTGTCAGAATACAATTACGCTCCCGAGGCATCGTAATTTACCGTGAGAGCTTTATTTTGTACCATATTAGAGATATAGCAGATTTATATATATATATATATATATAAATATATATATAAGATAATAAGAGTGAAAAAACTACAGAAGGCTTGTTACATGGTTAAAGTATATATTTAAATTATGTCAGAAAAATGTTATAAAATTTTTTTAGTATATAAACATTGTATTTGTAATTTTTCTGACATAATTTAAATATATACTTTAACCATGTAACACAAGCCTTCTGTAGTTTTTTCACTCTTATTATCTTTTATACATCCAACCACGTG
>NC_142950.1:6512952-6517967 GCF_046866305.1 Octopus bimaculoides
TTTCCTCATTGGACCTTTATATTTAGCCTGAAAGAAAAACGTTCATTAATCAATGAGGCGTTTCAAGACTTTCCGGGGATCATCATCAGGTTGAAAAGATAGTAGTGGCGTTATGCTGCCCGTACGCTTTGCCTTATGATCATACAGCATCATGGGAATTCCATCATATCTGATAAAATCATCAACGCCAATTTCAAAATCTATGCAAACCTTAACTCCTGACAGATTTTATGATGCCTTGCGGTGTTTGTTCCGGCTGCTTGAGTTTTGAGCTTCAATCCTGCCATAGCCTAGCTAGGTGATGGGATTAATCTGTCACTCGGTTCAATACTAGAACCATCTGGCGCTTTAGGTTACTTTAGTGGAGTAGCCCCCCCCCCCCCCCAATTAGGAGACCCTGTAAAGAGATACAGGTTTTGCTTTCCACCTGCATTAAAGGATAAAAAAATACTATGAAATCATTACACTTCAACATAATCCTGCTTTTGAAGTGGCACACACCTCAGACAAGCATTTGTATATCATTTATTTGCTTCAGACATTATATTGTGGCCATGCTGGGGCACCGCATTGAGGAATTTTGTTTTTTGAATCGAATGAATCGACCTCAGTACGTTTATTTATTTTTTTTTTTCAAAACCTAGTACTTATTCTATCGGTCTCTGTTGCCGAACCGCTACGTTATATGCATGGAAATGCAGCTCAAAAGTCGCCTTTTTAACACCGTTGTTGAGATCCAGGGTGAATCACAGAAGGTCCTCGACTCCCTTACACAAAACGACTCCCGAGCCGGATTCCAAAAGTGGCAAGAACGCTGGGACCGGTGTATTGCTGCGCAAGGTGACTATTTCGAAAGAGACGATGTTTAAAACTTAGGTAAATAAGTTAATTCTTATCAAACATAACTAGTCTTTATGCCACCTCGTATTTCATCAACTTGTTTAGTCATTAGACGGCAGCCATGCTGGAGCACCGCCTTAAAGAATCCTTAGTCCAACAAATCAACCTTAGTACTTATTTTCTTTTAAAACTTGGTACTCATTCTACCGGTCACTGTTGTCGAACCGCTAAGTAACGGAGACGTAAACACACCACCAAAGACGTTCCAGCCTTGGCCATCTCAAAATGTTATACAAACAGGAATATATATTATCCAGGTTGTTCTTGTTGTTGCTGTTGGTGGTGGTGGTGGTGTTAGTAGCGTTAGAATTGTTCATAGTGTTGGTTGTGGTGGCGGTGGTAGAGGTGTTTTGTGGTGGCGGTGTTGCTCTTAGAGGTGGTGTTAGTGGTGGCGGTGGTGGTTGTGTTGGTGGCGGGGACGGTAGTGCTGCTGGTGGTAGTGATGGTGGTGGTGATGGTTATTTGGTGGCATTGGTGTCGATGATAGGGAGTAATGGTTGTAGTAATGGTGGTAGTGGTGGTGGCAATGGTATTGGTGGAGGCGGCGGTAAGTGGTGATGGCAGTAATGATGGTGATAATGGTTGTTGTTGTGGCGGTGTTGGTAGTGATAGCGATGGTGGTGGTGGCAGTGGTTGTAGTGTTGGTAGTAGTGACGGCGGTAATGGTTGTGGCGGTGCTGGAGGTACTGGTAATCGTGGTGGTTGTGGTTGTGGTAGTTACGGTGGCGGTTTGTTTGCTGCTGTTGTCTGGCAAAACAAATCTATAATGCAGATTGTGCTAACAGCAGATTCGACAGAAAACTCTGTAAAAATGGCGAGATCAAAGCAATGGAATAACGAAACAGGACCACACAGCTTAAACAGTGTTTAACTTAGTTATAACAATGGCCATTGTATAAAAGTCGATACACACACACACACACACACACACACACATGAACACAAAAATATTCTCACACAAATACCTTATACATACATACCTACATGAACATACATACATATATATAATGTATATTTATATATATATATATATATATATATATATATATATATATACATGTGCTTACGTATACATACATATATATATATTCATATATTCATATGTGTATTCACGTACACACACGCACATACATATATATATATATATGTGTGTGTGTATGCATATATACATATACTTGTATGTATATATTTGTGAATACACATATACATATGTGTGTACATGTCCATATACAGAAATGTATTAATTATACATTTCGTGCTTATTCAATACACGCACATACACTCATACATCCATAACGTACTAACATATACATATATACACACATATATATATATATATACATACGCACATATATACATACATATATGCACATATGTATACATGCATACACACACCTCCACTCCAACCCACACGAACCCACACCCACCCACACAACCCCCCACACATATATACTGATACACATATTCCCATACAAACACATAAATGCGTTTTCACTTACATACACAAATGCTCACATAAAAACATGCATACATAAATATATACACACACATACACATGCATACATACACACACAGGCACATACATACATATACACACATACATACATACATACACACATACATGCATGCATACATATACGAATGTGGAGTCGAAATCAGCCAGGTTTGCATAAGGGGACTATTCATGTTTTTCTTTTTCTATTCGTGTTATGAATTCTATTCCCTTAAATTTTTGCCATTAATGCAATCCTGGTAAATAGAAAGAAAAGAAACTAAGAAAAAATGCAAAAAAAACAAAAGAGAAAAAAGAAGCTTTCTATCTCTCTTCTTTTTGATAAATGCAATGGAGCGCTGTTTTAGGAAAAAAATGGCAATTATAGTAATAATGAAGTTTTAGAATTAAAATAGTAAATTATAAGTTAGTTATCCAGCATAAACTAACTGATCGCAAATACAAGTGGCCGACATGGGGTTATTTGGAAGGATAGCTAGAGTAGGAGATTCCTGAGAGGTGCGTAGTTCGGAAATGAGGGAGTCTCCCCTGATCGAGCCGTTATTTCTCGGCATTGAAAGGTCACACTTTCTGTACTGTGAATAATGTGATTAGAATGTCATATGAAAGAATCGCAAGACGGATTCTTCAAGCGGTGCCGACTGACAGGAGACACAGGGATAGACCAAAAATGAGTCGGTTGGATAATATCCACAGTCTCAGATGGCAAAGTCGATCCCGGCGGAATTTGAACTCAGAACGTAAAAACAGACAAAATAGCGCTAAGCATTTCGCCCGGCGTGCTAACGTTTCTTATTTCTTTATTGCCCACAAGGGGCTAAACATAGAGGGGACAAACGAGGACAGACAAAGGGATTAAGTCGATTACATCGACCCAGTGCGTAACTGGTACTTAATTTATCGATCCTGAAAGGAAAAGTCGACCTCGGCAGAATTTGAACTCAGAACGTAAAGACAGACGAAATATTGCTAAGCATTTCGTCCGGCGTGCTAACGATCCTGCCAACTCGTCGCCTCCCAGCCACATAATATACGTGTGGTGAGTACGTCCGTGTATGAGCGCGTGTTTGTATTTTCACGTGTAATATGTCTGGGTATAAATAGTTTGTCATATACGCATGTAAGCATGATCTAACAAATCTACCCGTTTTTTTTCTTGAGCTAATCGTTTTTCTTATATTCTGTCTTTTTCTTTTCATAAAACTTTACAGTAATTTCTTGTTTTTAGGGGAGGGGCCCTGTTTTCGTATATATACACATATATATACATATATATGTTTCTTTCTTTTTGGCTTTCATCTTAAATTTGAAGAGTTTCGTATAAGTAGCTGTTTGTCATTTATACATGTTCAAAGCAGTAGTTTAGATCAGGAAACATTAAATAAATAAACAAAATATAGACCAGATCCTTAAATAGATTTCCTCCCACTCTCTTACTGTCGATGCTTTCTTTCTGCTTCTTTTCAATCTCTTGCTCCTCCCATCAACACAACTCCAAACAAAACAAAACAAAAACAAAAAGGGCGCAACATACACAGGCTTTAAGAACGTAGGAATGTCACAGAGCCTAAAGGACTCATGAAGCGGGAACTTGACACGGTTTCCCTGGAGCATAAAAATCACTGGGATTAAATGCCCCCCCCCCCCTGAACGGAACGCCGGTCCTTCCCAGCTCTTGCTGGGACTCATTTTACCGCTGAGTGGACTGGGACAACATGAATTGAAGTGTTTTGAGCAAGAACACGGTACATAGCCGTGTTTACGTATGTGCGTGTGTATTTATGCCTGTATATATATATATATATATATATATATATATATATATTAATAAGATATATATATATATATATTAATAAAGCTATATATATCTATATTAATAAAGCTATATATATATATTAATAAAGCTATATATATATATATATATATTAATAAAGCTATATATATATATATATTAATAAAGCTATATATATATATATATATATATATTAATAAAGCTATATATATATATATATATATATTAATAAAGCTATATATATATATATATATATATATATTAATAAAGCTATATATATATATATTAATAAAGCTATATATATATATATATATATATATATTAATAAAGCTATATATATATATATTAATAAAGCTATATATATATATATATTAATAAAGCTATATATATATATTAATAAAGCTATATATATATATATATATATATATATATATATATATATATTAATAAAGCTATATATATATATATATATATATATATTAATAAAGCTATATATATATATATATATATATATATATATATTTAATAAAGCTATATATATATATATATATATATATATTAATAAAGCTATATATATATATATATATATATATATATATATATATTAATAAAGCTATATATATATATATATATATATATATATTAATAAAGCTATATATATATATATATATATATTAATAAAGCTATATATATATATATTAATAAAGCTATATATATATATATATATTAATAAAGCTATATATATATATATTAATAAAGCTATATATATATATATATATATATATATATATATATATATTAATAAAGCTA
>NC_142950.1:6518467-6520967 GCF_046866305.1 Octopus bimaculoides
TATATATGTATGTATTATATATATATATATGTATGTATTATATATATATATGTATGTATTATATATATATATATATGTATATATATATACATATATTTATTGTATATATATATATATATATATGTATATACATATGTAGATTTCGACATATATATATACATACAAATATATACATATATGTGTGTGTATATATGTATATATATATTTATATATATATATATATATATATATATATATATATTTGTATGAATGTATATGCATGTGTATATATGTGTATTTATACACACACACACACACACACACACACACACACACACACACACACACACACACATATATATATATATATATATATATATATATATATATATATATACTCACACGACAGCCTGCTACATAGCTTCTGTTTACGAATGTATGTTTGTACATAACGCATATTAGAAATAGCAGTCAAATCACCGTGGCATCAAATACAGCCGGGTCCAAAGTTTGAACAACACATGGCATAATATTGTCCTAGATACACTACGGCTAAAAAGAAAGACGTAGTTGTCACGCTTGGAAATCTTTCGATGATAGTTCTACTCAACCTTGTCTCATCTTTTATCTTTAATCTTCTCACTGTTTCAGTTATTGGATTGCGGTCATGCTGGGGCACCGATTTCAAGAATTTTTAGTAGAATGAATCGACCCAATAATTTTTTTTTTTTTAAGCCTGGTACTTTTTCAAACATTGTCTTTTTTGCCGAACCGCTAGGTTACTGGGACGTGAACACACCAACACTGATTGCCAAGTGGTGATGGGAAATAAGCACAGACACAAAGACACACACGTTCCAAAATCCTCAAGTAGTTGCCATTAACTGCAGATGGAGTCCCTGAGCAATGAAACGCATACCTCACACATGGATGTTATTTGAAGATAACCTTAGTAACTTTGCTGTTATTCCTAACACTCAGCAGGTCGAGCGACCATGTAGAAGTTTCATCATTGATTCGGAGTTAATTAGTGGTTCAAAATCGGGGTCATTATGGCTCCTGGGAGTCAATATGGCCCTTGAGGGTCCAGTATAAGATTTTGTTAAAATTTATGAGCAATAAACTGGTTTGTACTTCTACAATATACAAAATGTTTAAATTTTTTAAAGCAGTTCCTAATAATATAGGCGCAGGCATGGCTGTGTGGTAAGTAGCTTGATTACCAACCACAAAGTTCCGGGTTCAGTCCCACTGCGTGGCATTTTGGGCAAATATCTTCTACTATAGCCTCGGGCCGACCAAAGTAATGAGTGGATTTGGTAGACGGAAACTGAAAGAAGCCCGTCGTATATAGATGCATATATATGTATATATGTATATATATATGTATATATATATGTGTGTGTGTGTTTGTGTGTCTGTGTTTGTCCCCCCCCCCCATATCACTTGACAACCGATGCTGGCGTGTTTACGTCCCCGTAACTTAGCGGTTCGGCAAAAGAGACACCGATAGAATAAGCACTAGGCTTACAAAGAATAAGTCATGGGGTCGATTTGCTCGACTAAAGGTTGTGCTCCAGCATGGCCGCAGTCAAATGACTGAAACAAGTATAAGAGTAATATCTAAATATAAAAATATAATAGGATTTTTAAAACGTGGAATGATTATGAGGGTCCACCCAAGTAAAATAGGGATCAGGGGTTCATAAGGGAAAAAGAAAAAAAATGGTTGAGAATCAACGGATAAATAACAGAATGATGTTTCGATATTCGCTTTTCATCGTATTGAATAGAAAATAATAATTATCGTGACCTATAATGTACCAAGGAGAGAAATGATTATTTGGTGACGGGCGGCGGCGGCGCTGGGGGTGTGTAGATGTCACCATTTGTAATTGAAATATATGAAGAATGCATTAAAACACACACACACACATGGCGTGTTAAGTGAGGTGAAAATAAATTAGGTAGAAAGGGCTGCTACCATAGCCCTTCACATCCTCTTTCTCATATTCTCTGCCCTTGATTCCCCTCCTCCTCCTCCTCCCCCTCTCTCACTTGTCTCTCTTTTCATTCTCTATCTTTCTTTCGCGCTCTCCTCTCTCTCTCTCCCTCTCTATCTCACTTCCATGTAGGCAGGCATCGAAATACATCGAATGCACGCATTTCCAGCGACGCATACAGCTATACGACACACACATTCATATATATATATATATATATATATACACGTATATATATTCAAAGACAAACTTTGAATTCATGCGTATGTGCTCACGTATATGTCTGTATATACATACATAGAAAAACATGTATGTATATATAGATACACACACACACACGTACACAAAGAGCTCGTCTAGTAATCGTCTTACCGATTTGTTCCAATAAAAGATTCGAAAATATAGCTGGGACACGTGACCTTACGTAACCAGCGGCTTCGGAGACAGACTAGACGGCACACCAGAGTAACATCGGCTAAACTTTCTCGCTACCAAGCAGTATTATGGCAATTGACACT
>NC_142950.1:6530967-6535967 GCF_046866305.1 Octopus bimaculoides
AGAATATGAATTGAATGAAACCGGATATGATAATGTAATCGAGTACTGGAGACAAAACAAACTGCGGGTTGGTCATCGGAAACCGATAACGTAGCACTCATCAAAAAGTCTACATTCCAACAAAATGATATTCATAAGTTAGTCAATTAAAACGATAACTATCCCCCCCCCCACACACACACACAGAAGAACCAGTCTGCTTCAAAATAGTTAAAACCAACCGGAAATACTGAAAAATATATTCGCCTGAATGACTGCAGTTGCGCGTATCTCGAACATGAATAACGAGAAGCAATTAATTGTTTAATTAATCACAAGCCGTCAAAAATACAAATATGTAAATTAAGCTACCGTCGACGGTGCCAGCCTACTTCATGACTGCTTCGTGAACAGCTGATCTATGCCGTTGATTGTGGAAGGAAAGCCAGGTATGTTTCGTATGAGCAAAACAATGCCATATACACATTACTCACCTGCCCCATCAACGGTGAACATATATGTCTTCGGTCCTACACGATGTATAAATTCAGATGTGGCAAATGCAATGAATCCCACATCGGAAGAACCATCAGACAAGTACACATACGGTTTAATGAACCGTATATGTACTTGTAATAAGATAAAGCTTCCTCCGTCAAAAACCACCTACGGAAATACCACTTTCACGACATCCACGTTTCCATAGACGCCAGAGAACGAAATATTGGGAACCTAGGGTAAAAGATGCTCTCATCAATAGCAAGAATAAACCACGTATTAACGACAGAACCGAGCTCCACGCAGCTGATAGGTTACTGTAGCAATGCTATTTGCTCATGAGAAACAACCCCCTGAATTTACACAAACTACAGAACAGTTAGTTTCCGACGCAAAATCACTGATGATTTCCTGAAGAAGGAATCCTAACATCGAAATATCGAAATACAAAATAAAAGCACAAATCATCCAATTAGATATATAGATAGACAGACAGACAGGACGATAGATAGATAGATAGATATGTAGATAAATAGATAGATAGATATGTAGATAGATAGATAGATAGATAGATAGATAGATAGATAGACAGGAAGATAGATAGAGTTACTGTGAATGAGGATTGCAAATCCTGTGGGATGCAATGATTCAGTGTGACCATCAGATCAAACATCGGAAACCTGACATTGCTGTGGCGAACAGAGAAGAAAAAAACCCAACATGCTTGGTAATCGACATAACATGTCCTGCAGACAACAGGATTGAAGAAAAAGAAGAAGAAAAAGTAAGCGACTATGATGAACTGCAATAGGAAAGTCGCAAGTTGAGGGCAATAAAGAATGTGATGGGTGCACTTGGAGATATTGGTATCCAGCTATCAACCTGACTCCAAAAGACTGGGACACGCGTAAAGATAGAACATCACCAACAATCAGCATTGCTTGGAACTACAAGAATTCTCCGCAGTGTTCTCGAAGCATCACCAGTAAACAAGTGTCACCTTAGTCTGCGGGCTGTGGACAGCTGACACTTTCCATAACAACAATAACAACAACAATAACAATAATAATAATAACGATGATGATGAAGATAATGATAATAATAATAATAATGATAATAATAATAATTGTTCAGATTTTGGTACAAGGCTAGCAATTTCAGGGAATGGGCTAAGTCGATTAAATTTGCCCCAATTCTCACCTGGTACTTATTTCATCGACTCCGAAAGGATGAAAGGCAAAGTTAACTACGGCGGAATTTGAACTCAGAATGTCAAGGCGGACGAAATGCCGCTAAACATTTCGTCCGGCGAGCTAACGATTCTGCCAGCTCACCGCCTTAATAATAATAATGGTACTTTAACAGAAATACACCGGAGGCGTTTAACATGTAAGAGCGATAAAACACTGCTCCGAAATTTATCCACAAATATCGGAAATAAAGACATGGAGCCAAAAATAGCTGACAAAGGGTTGGACTATATCCGAGTAAGTAATACTCATTGAAATTTATTTCTATTTTCCAAATGAAATGATGTATCTTAACTGGATATCATCTCGCACAGCACACGTAAACACGCTTCATCCATCAACAGCAGACCATCTCCGGCCCAAAACACCATGTACAAAAAAATTACAAATAAATTAAATAATACCGGGGGTCTTTCTGATTTGGCGGGCGCCACTTTTTATTTCTGTTTTATTTAGCGTGTTTTCTACCGAAACACTTTAAAACTTCGTATACTTGCATATTTTGTCTTATAGAACAGAGACAAAATTTTATATTCGAAGTTATTTCATGTTAAATACCGGTATTCTTCAACCCAAGAATAACAATTGGGAAGTGCGTACTTTAAACTTGTTACACAAAAAGTACGAAAAACTACACATGCAAAACAATTTGACAACAGAAATGAACGGACGGCTACCGCACGAAAATGATGACCGTCAAAATAGAAGCCGGACGTTGTTCCTCATGTCCCGCAAATAAAACCAAAAAGGCATAAATGGACACGTGAGGAATATATTTCAATCCTATACGCTTATTTTACAGCAGTGCTCTACCCAAAGAACGAAAACATGATGGAATGCTTACAATGGGATTACAATGAAATAGATGTGACCCTCAAATACACCCATTTCAAGGTTAACCATTCGGAAAATTTTGTTGATCCAACAACAAGTGTTCATACCAATTCGGTTGAATGCTATTGGAAGAACGTAAAACGACGTTTTAAGAGTATGAGGGGGGGAGGGTACACACAGACATGGTTAAATCATATCTCGACGAATTTCTTTGGAGAGAACAGTATGGAAAAACTGGAAAGGAATGTTTTGAAAACATTCTGAAGCACCTTTCAGAATGGTTCACATTCAAATAAGTCAACTCCAACATTTTATTTTATTGTTTGGTGGAAGATTTTAATTCAGCAGTTTTCATAAAAAGACATTGTTGCGTGTCCATAGATTTGGATAGCAAAAAGCAACTACGTGGAATTTAGACAGCGTTCTTGAAAGTTGAATTTTCTGCTAATCTTCGCGTCGGCAATCTTCGATAGTTTTCGTCGCCTTAAAGAATGTGTCAAGTTACCAAAAAGAGGTAGTGTGTTATTTTTATTTAATTTGTTTTTTTTTCTTTTTTAATAATTTACGTTGTTTAGAAAAAATTTTTTATTTACTTTGTTTAAAAAAAAATTATTTACTTTGTGCAAAAAAAAATATTATTTAAAAAAAAATATTTAAAAAAAAAAAACACTATTTGTTACTTTGTGTAAAAAAAAAATTATAATTTTTAAAAAAACACTGTTACTTTGTGTAAAAAAAAATTTTTATTTAAAAAAAGCACTATTTGTTCCTTTGTGTAAAAAAAATTATTTAAAAAAAAAACACTATTTGTTACTTTGTGTAAAAAAAATTATTTACTTTGTTTTGTTAAAGAAAAAAACCCATTTTATTTTATGTATATTCAGCCTTTACCTACGTACACGTTTTGCGCATGCGCATCTATTAATTTGCATACGCGCACTCGCGCTAGATAGTCGTAGGATCGACTACTCACGACTAGCTAGCGCGGACGGGGACCACTCTTCTTGAATAGTACCAAAATCAAATATATATAACATACAGAAAATAGCACTATTGGGCACTACACACATCCTACGCAAAACACTTTCAATATAGTAACCATAAGAGCATCACAGCAAACCACAGCACATACTCAAAGCACACAGAGCTGCGTTCGGTAGTGAAGTGAAAGCAAGTTATAAAAATAAAACTACTGAATAATATTTTAATTTTGACTATATCTTCTGGCGGAGTTACCTCAATCCTTTATATATTAACCAGAATGAAGTAGGTTGACAAAATTATTTTTTGAACCTGTTGAAGATACGAGATGTCGAAATATCGTTCACTAGATGACAATGGCACTCGTCTTTTAATTTTGATTTAATGATAATAATGATAATAATAATGATTTCCTTATTAACCAAAAGGGTTTACGTTAAGAAACGCATTATGGACAAAACAAAGAATTTGCGTGAGTGTTGTTGTGAGAGTTTTGCGTGTAAACAAGACTAACAAAATTTAAAAAAGAAAGGAAGAAAGAAAGAAATCAACAATGTGTAATTCTCAATAGGAGACGTTAGAGGGCTGATCATGGAAAAACCCCATAAAAACCATGGGTGCCCTGAATTTTAGGGCAGGTGCATTTTTTCGTTTCCTTTCCTCTCTCTCTAACTACAGGCGCATGCTCAGAGCAGGCCCGTTCACTCGTACCATTCTCGCCACTTTCGGGGGGGGGGGATAAGTCGGTTATATCGATCCGAAGGTTCAATTGATACTTATTTTATCGACCCGGATACGATGAAAGGCAAAGCTGAATTTGAACTCAGAACGTAGAGACAGACGAAATGACGCTAAGCGTTTTTGCCCGGCGTGCTAACGATCCTGCCAGCCCGCCGCCTTCTAAGTAGTAGTAGTAGTACCAAGAAGCTAACAATATTTTGCTGATGATGATGGAGATAATGATCATCATGATGCTGTTGACGATGATGATGATGACGATGATGATGACGACCACCACCACGATGATGATAACTATGATGATGAGGAGGAGGATGATGATCACGTTGATGACGACGACGACTGCGATGACGATGTCGACGACAACGACGATGACGATGATAATGATGACGATGACGATGAATTAGAAATTTGCAAGTCATGCTTCATAACAAAAGCGCCATCTGGCGGACTAATTGTAACATGATTTGTGCGGCGGTTACTTTTTCATTATTTTTCTTGTTTTTTTTTACCTTTTTGTTTATTTTGCTTGTTTGTTGTTGTTTTGCTTTCCCTGTACATTCAATATTTTCCTCTGGACAGTGACGTCACTGAAGCGAGGCGACAAGACAAAGAAGCGGGCTACGGTTCACCGACTTCTGTCTACATGTCTCACTTGTCGTACCTGGCTGATGATTATGAATGGGCATGAGTATAACAGCACCTCATTAGCGCCCCCAT
>NC_142950.1:6538467-6540967 GCF_046866305.1 Octopus bimaculoides
TGCTTAGCGGTATTTCGTCCGTCTCCTTACGTTCTGAGTTCAAATTACGCCGAGGCCGACAAATTAAGTACCAGTTTAGCACTGGGGTCGATTTTATCAACTTACCCACCTGTTATTAAGGCGGCAAACTGACAGAATCGTTGCCGCGTTGGACGAAAAGCTCAGCGGCATTTCCTCTGGCGCTTTACGTTCTGAGTTCAAATTACACCGAGGTCGACTTTCCCTTTCGTCCTTTCGTGGTCGATAAATTAAATACAGGTGAAACAATGGGGTCGATGTAATCAACTATCCCCTACCTCAAGTAGAAATGATTATTATTATTATTATTATTATTATTATTATTATTATTATTATTAAGGCGGCGATCGATCTATCGATGTTTTTTCGGTCCAGTTCGTGAACTTGATACGTATAGGAACTCAGACCTCAACCAACAAGAATTTAACTCGCCTTAAATGACTACAGCTTTTTTTAAAATTTACCAATCATCATCATCATCATCATTATTATTTTCATTATTATTATTATCATTATTATTATTATTAGTAGTAGTAGTACCATCATCATTGCATTTGTTCCGGCTCTTTACGTTAGGAGTCGAAGTTTCGCCGAAGTCGACCTTGCCTTTCACCCCTTTCAGCAGGGGGGGGGGAAACAGAAATAAATACCCGTTGCGTACTGAGGTCGGCGCGATCGACTACTAGCACCACCCACCCACCCACCCACAGCCTCCCACAAAATTTCAGGCCTTGTGCCTTTAGTAGAAAGGATTATTATTATTATTATTATTATTATCAATGGTGAAAATGTCAAGATCAGTTCAAAGATGAAGTGAAAAATAAAATAAGAGAACGTGTGATACGCTGATTATGTTATCACATGTTCTTATATCGCTTTCTTCTCCCTCTTTATTATTATTATTATTATTATTATTATTCTTAAGTAAAAAAAAAAAAAAGAGACCGTTTAAAGTATGTTTGGTGACCCGAGATGTTGACTGGCTCGTTTAAAGACTAAATGTATCAAATACCGAACAAACTTAATCAATGAATAAAATTACATTCCATTACCAAAATATATTCTCCTTTTTTTTACCCCCTTGTTTTTTTGTTTTTTTTTTTGGAAACGGGTGGTTCACACTGTCTCACTACACCCCCTCTCTTTCTCTCTGTCTCTGTCTATCTCTCTTTCTCTTTCTCACTTATTCTCTCACACACGAATATACGCATAACGTATACACAAAACACACGTTCATACTCACGCGTTCGTATTATAGCGCAACTATAATATCACAAACACCCACAACTGGAAAAATACCCCCTCCAGACACACACACACAACCGCACAGACTAGACACGAACACACATGCATACACACACACACACATACACTCACATGTATCACCTACATTCAAACACTGCCCGCTTTCCTCGTATGTAAAACATACATTCATCAAAATAAAACAAGAACTATGAGAGAAAAAAAACAAACATTTGTACAGAAACAACAAACAAACAAACAAACATGGCGGCTAAAAGTCGGAGTCCGTAGAGCTACGGACGAAATTCCTCGCATTATTTTTTTCCGACCTACTGCGCTCTAGGTTCGAATCCCGCTAAAATCAACTTTGTCTTTCAGTTTTTTAGTTTTTTAGTTTTTAGAAATAATAAAAAGAGACGTACAATCCGGAGTAGGAGAAAGTTAATTGCAACAGAAATACCAGTAATTCTGTATGTCTAGCTCACTTCTAACTGTAATTTGGGGGAAGGAGGCTTGTCCATTATATCGACCCCAGCATTTCACTGGTGCTTTTTTCATCGACCCCGAAACTGTGAAAGGCAATTTCGACCTCGACAGAATTTGAACTTAGCGCGTAAAAACGGAAGAAAAAAAATGCTGCTAAGCATTTTTGTCCGCCGTGCTAACGAGTCTACCAGTTCGCTGCCTTAGCCGAAAATTTTAAATTACATAAGATAAAAAGAAAATACGATGGAAATTGACCGAATCTCTAACATCTGTGCTGTCGCTTTCGATATCATGATAGCCAGTTCATTGTCGGAATAAACGACGCTAGCACGCCGGGCGAAATGTCTTTACGTTCTGAGTTCAAATTCCGCCGAGGTCGACTTTGCCTTTCATCCTATCGGAGCCGATAAATTAAGCACCAGTTGCGTACTGGGGGCGGTCTAATCGCCTGGCCCCTTCCCCTAAAATTCCGGGCCTTGTGCCTAGAGTAGAAAAAAAAAACCCGAATAAACGACGCCTTATAAATTAAGTTAATGGTGACTAGAATCATATTTTTAAAGTACATTATAGTATTCGTTGTTTGACAAAAAAACATGACGGAATTTGGGCCAAGTTTCGCCAAGGGAATACATTTTCCCCTTGATACCGATGAGAACAAATTAACTAAGAAATACACCAACAATATAAATTTAATCTGATGAACGTTTTACATCATTTTTCTTTTTTTATATGTACTTTCACTGTTATGATTTTA
>NC_142950.1:6545230-6555230 GCF_046866305.1 Octopus bimaculoides
CATATATATATATATATATGTATATATATATATATATGTATATACATATATATTGCTAGTCCTGACCCTTCCACACTTCCCCGTCTCTCTCTATATATATACACACATATATATATATATATATGTATTTATATATATATATGCATGTATATATATATATATATATATATATACACGCACTGCATATTCCGCGACGACTGCTCTGGATTTTTTTTTCCGTGAAACGAGTAACAAATTTTATTTATGTGTGTGTGTGTGTGTGTGTGTGTGTGTGTGTGTGTGTGTGTGCGCGTGTTCTTTGGGTGTGTGCGTTTGTCTGAGTGTTTGTGCGCGTGCCTGCGAACATTATGAAAAGGAAGATTTGGGGATAGCAGGCTTTTAATAGTAGATCGCAACAGTTGTTTCCGTACCACACACCATCTTTGTGTTGCTCTGCTTATATTTATATATCACCACTCAAGATCATTCTTCATAAATGGATTACACTATGGTTCAGTCCCACTGCGTGGTACCTTGGGCAAATGTCTTCCACTATAACCACAGGCCGACCAAAGCCTTGTAAGTGGATTTGGTAGACGGAAAACTGGAAACTGGCAGAAACGTTATATAACCACGTTTCCTGTGTATGTGTTAGTGTGTGTTTGTGTGTGTGCGTGTGAGAGTGTGTAGGGGACGGGGGTGGTGTTTATGTAAATATCGGTGTCGCTTGAAAAGTGCCGCAAATAACCGACCATCAAAAAATAGACCGCGAAAATATCAGATTAAAATAAGTACAGATTTCGCTACGATTGACTGACAACCTTGAAGAACCAGTGCCCCAGCATGACCGCAGCTCAAACTCCGAAACCATATATATATATATATATATATATATATATATATATATATATGTGTGTGTGTTTATTTATATATATATATATGTATATATATCTTCAGTCACTCCCCAATAGCCGTCCCACTTTTCATCGCCCACAGAAAGTTTGTTGTTGTTCTTGAAACGGATCCGCTGTCGTGAGCGCACGAAGGTAATGAAATCTCTAGTTGGTACTTTCAACGGTTTTTCTCCCACTGTTGTTGAGATCAGTTTGGTTCTTTATAGCATTGAAGACCAGGTTGTGTCTCCATGTATACCTGTTCAATGCTAATGAATAGGTTGAAAGTATAAGGCGGTGAGCTGGCAGAAACGTTAGCACGCCGGACGAAATGCTTAGTGCTATTTCGTCTGCCGTTACGTTCTGAGTTCAAATTCCGCCGAGGTCGACTTTGCCTTTCACCCTTTCAGGGTCGATTAAAAAAAGTACCAGTTACGCACTGGGGTCGATGTAATTGACTTAATCCCTTTGTCTGTTCTTGTTTGTCCCCTCTATGTTTAGCCCCTTGTGGGCAATAAAGAAATAAGAATATATTTCAGTGTTCCGACCTTTCTGCATTTGCATATATCATTCTCTGAGACGTTCCGTCTTACTAGATATAGGCGCAGACGTAGCTGTGTGATAGGAAGCTTGCTTCCGAACTATATGGTTCGGGGTTCAGCTCCACTGCATGGCACCTTGGGCAAGTGTCTTCTACTACAGCCTCCGGCCGATTAAAGCCGAGTAACTGGATTTGGTTGGAAACTAAAAGAAGGTCAAATTAACGAAACAATTAAATCTAAAAACGCAGCATAAAATATTCTCTATAGCTTTTTCACGGTCTGCTGGAATGGCTGTCTTCGTGATACATCTACTCACCATGCGAATAAATTATTCAAATTAGCCATTACTCATTTTGCCCCATTTTAGTCATCCTGTTCATGAGAATTGAAAATTATCAGATTAGACATTGTGGGAAAAAAATTGACTTGGAATCCAACAGAGAAAAAACTTTTGATCGTTAAATACCAAAAATTATCCAGATATTTTATTAGCAGCCTCATTTGCAATCGGATCAAATTTAAGCAAAAATTTGTTGAAGATAAGGGTACCTGTCACCTGACAGTTTCAAAGTCTCTCAACTTCAAGAACAACAACAACAATTATGCTGACCAATTTTCACTCCTTCCTTCGCCCCTATCCGACCTCTTTTCACCCCTATCCCACCTCCTGACCCCTATCTCTAGCCACTCCCATACCACGTCATACTTCTATGCATTCTGCCACGACGGAGCGTTCACTCCAAAAAGCACAAAACGTCTGAGCACAAACAATACACACACACACACACATAACCTTTTCGGTAGTTTTGAGTCAAAACTCTTGAAAAGGTTGCAAGACGCAACGAAAATTTTAGAAAAGTAAAAAAGAAATAAGTGGAAATTTTACCTGTGAGTATGTTAAATTATAAGGCACTAAAAAAAGAATGACTCTCCCCAGACACAACACTATGTAGACATAGATATATATATATATATATATATATGTATATGTATATATATATATATATATATATATATATATATATATATATATATATATATATATATATGTATATATATATATATATGTATATATATATATATATATATGTATATATATATATATATGTATATATATATATATATATATGTATATATATATGTATATATATATATATATATATATATGTATATATATATATATATATATATATGTATATATATGTATATATATATATATATATATATATGTATATATATATATATATATATATATATATATATGTATATATATATATATATATATATATATATATATATATATATCTTCGAAATGCTTAGTTTTAGAATGGTGGCAGCTGATGAAGGAAATGTTCTCTATGTGGCCTGTGTGTTTTCTGTACTCTGTTTATCATTTTGTCCACGTTTTTTGCAACGTCCTGTACCCAGATTTGCATCTATATATACATGTAAATGTAGGTATGTATATACATGTACGTATATATGCATATACTCATATATTATTTGTATATATATATATATATATATATATATATATATATATAATATATATATATATATATATATACACGTGTGTGTGTGTGTGTGTGTGTGTGTACACGTATACATATATAGAAAAGTAATTAGAACGTTGAGTGGTTAAAATACATTGAGAATTACCTTGACAGAAATATCATTCTCAAATTGATAATAATCGTAACATAAATACATTTCCTCCACAAAGATTTCACAAATAATTCTCATGCTTCATTATAATATTGGTGAGAATAATTAGTTCTGCTAGCGTTCTTTATTTGTTCTTTTCTTTTCTTTCTTTCTTTATTTATATTTTTGAGAAAAAAGAAAGAAAGAGGGAAAGAGAGAAAAAGAGACTGGGAGAGAGGAGAAGAAAGAGAGAAAGAGAGACCGAGGGAGAGAGGTAGAGGGAGAGAGAAAGATGTGGTGATTACTGTTCTGTGAAATGGTAATTCCAGTTTAGCATTAATCTAAGTTGATTAAATCTAGACTTGTATAAAACATTATTTTTTAAGCATTTTATTCACAGATCATGCATATGTAGATATCAGCCAAAAGTCATCTCATTGTTTTCTGCCCGGCCGTGGGACGATACGGTCTGTAGAGTCACGCTTCACAAATTTATGCAAGAATTCTCATCTGCAAGAAGAATATATAAATATATAGGCGCAGGAGTGACTATGTGTGTGGTAAGAAGCTTGGTTCCCAAAACACATGATTTCGGGTTCAATCCCACTCCATGGCACCTAGGGAAAATGTCTTCTACTATAGCCTCGGGTCGACCAAAACCTCGTGAGTGGATTTGGTAGACGGAAACTGAAAGAAGCCCGTCATATATATATATATATATATATATATATATATATATATATATATATATATATATATATAGGATCACTGCAATAAGTGTGTGATTCTGAGGAGAATAAGTAAAGTAAAATGACAATTAACCGATCCTCCTGCAATTTTTTTAACCCCAAACCAGGGACTTTGTAGTCTCCCCCCCCTACTATATATTGCATTCTAATAGCTTTATTATTTGTATTGTTGTATTCCTACGCTACGTTCTGCTCCTGTAGTGTTCCTTATAGTTATGATGAGTTGTAGACATAAGGTCTCCTGTGACTATAAGGCGTTGTATATTACGTTCTGTAGCTGTGGTTGATGTAGTATTGTATAGCGATTGGAGGTGCAATGGCACAATGGTTAGGGCAGCGGACTCGCAATCGTAGGATCACGGTTTCGGTTCTCAGACCGGGTGTTGTGAGTGTTTATTGAGCGAAAACACCAAAAGCTCCACGAGGCTCCGGCAGGGGGTGGTGGCGAACCCTGCTGTACTCTTCTACCGCAACTTTCTCTCACTCTTACTTCCTGTTTTCTGTTGTACCTGTATTCCAAAGGGACCAGCCTTGTCACACTCTGTACCACGCTGAATCTCTCCCAAGAACTACGTTAAGGGTACACATGTCTGTGGAGTGCTCAGCCACTTGCACGTTAATTTCACGAGCAGGCTGTTCCGTTGATCGGATCAACTGGAACCCTCTTCGTCGCAACCGACGGAGTCCCATAATAGCTATTGATGCCTATGTTGAAATTAAATGTTGTTCATTTGGGGTTCCATAGACAATGATCGGTTAACCTTAATTCTGATTTCAAATCCCGACAGGGTTTCACGCTGCACTCTGTATACCTTTTCCATCTCCTTTTCTTTCTTTCTCAGTCGATAAAATCGATATCAAGACGTATTACTAATCGATTAAATCGATCTTATCTCTTTACTAAATTAATTCTTCTTATGACTAAGCCAAAAAACAAAATAATAATAATAATAATAATATAATAATAATAATAATAATAATAATAATAATAATCGTTAAAACTTTTTTTAGAACGGTCTTCTTGTAATTGCTACTGGAGTTGTTGTTGTTGGTGGTGGTGGTGGTGGTGGGGGCGCGGGGCGGGGTTGGTGGTGATTATGGTGATGCTAATTGTGAAGATGGCGGATGCGGATGGTGGTGGAGATGGAGGTGATGGAGGTTGTTGCTGTCGTCGTCATATCATTGTTGCAGTCGCTGCTATTGTTGCTGTGATAGTACTACTAGCTATAACGGTAGTGGTGGCAGCGATGGGGATGTTTGTAGTAGTAGTAGTTGTTGCTGCTATTGTGTCATTCGTATTTGTTGATGTTGCTCTTCTTTTTCTTCTTCTTCTTCTTCTTCTTCTTCTTCTACAACTACTACCACCACCACTCCTACTACTACTACTATTACTACTACTACTACTACTATTACTACTACCACCACCAGCACTACTACTACTACCACCACCACCACCACCACCACCACTACTACTACTACTACTACTACTACTACTACTACCACCACCAGCACTACCACCACCACCACCACTACTACTACTATTACTACTACTACTACCACCACCACCGCCACCGCCACTACTACTACTACTACTACTACTACTACTACTACTACTACCATCACCACTACCACCAGTACTACCAAAACCACCACCATCACCACTACTACTACTACTACTACTACTACTACTATTACTACTACTACTACTACTTCTCGTTATACATCTTTCTAACTGCAGTTATTTTAATTGCATTAATTGTTGTAGTGCAGTTGCCGCTGTCCTCTTCTTGTTGTTATTGTTGTTGCTGCTGTCTTTCCCTTTATCAGTCCAGCCACCTTGACTATATTCCTCAGCAACATGAGGTTACATCCAACCCCACCAACATCCCATTATCCCATCTTCCCTCCCGTCCCTAACCTTCCCAAACCTCCATCACAGTTTCTTTCAGAAACGATCTTCAATTAAATTGATCACAGCATAGTTTTCAAATACTGTTTTTTTGTTTTTTTTTGTTCCACGCACCAAATCCGCCCACAAGTATTTATTTATCAAGATGACCCCTCGGCACAGCATTCCGCATACACTGTCCTCGTTAATTCGATATTCAGCTAATTGCTATATATTTCTTCTTTTATTTATCTTTTTGAAATACCAAATTCAAACAGGCCTCATCGGCAGTTTTTAATTTGCGATTCCAAAGAGGAAAGTGAAGGTTGCGAGGGATGTGCCGCCCACTCAGCAAATTTTAATGAAATGAGAATGAATGTGGCGAGGACGGTCCGAATGAGTGGGCCTCATCTGAGTTGTACGCTAATGAGTACGGAGAAGAGTTGAGTGCTTGCCATAATACTCTTTGGGGAAAAGGGTGAATCGAGACCTGGTTGGGGGAAGGCCTTGTGGCCCCTAGCTGGTGTTTTAACCCCTGGTTGGGATTTTGAATGTTAGGGTGTTTTTGTAAAGATTATTATTACACATTTCATGTAATTATATTCGAACGAATGATCTGAATACATATTTTTCTAAGGCTGCTATTTGCTATTTCCTTTATCGATCCTTTTCCGCAAACCGCTATGTTACGGGGATGTAAATATATATATATATATATATATATATATATATATATATATATATATATGTATGTATGTATATATATAAAACTAATAGGAGTACGAAACAGCTGTAAACGTACTGAATAAACATCTACTCTCACACCAATTCTGATCTGTTTCAAATATAAATAGATAGATAGTCAGACAGATAGATAGATAGACAGACAGACAGACAGTTAGAAAGATAGATAGATAGCTAGATAGTTAGACAGACAGACAGAGAGATAGATGGGCAGACAGATTGATAGATGGGTAGATAGAGACAGAGACAGACATATAGATTGATAGATACATAGATTTATACATAAATATATATATATATATATATATATATAGGTGTGTATATGTATGTGTGTGCGTGAGTATGTGTCCATACACATACCTGCTATGTGCGCGTGCTCGTGTCCCTCTAGCAGCGCATATATTCGTGTGCATACGTATGTGTATGTGTATCTATATGTGTGTGTGCATGTGTAAGTGTGTGTGTGGTCTGTGATACTTATCAAACCTCCTCCTACTATTATCTAATCGTTTGACACCTATTTTACACCTCTTACCGCACCCCATTCGTTTTTTTTTTTATCTCTATTATATATATTTAGTAAATGTTCATAAATCACTTTTCCTCTGTGTAACATGTCGCAGTTAGGATCTATAGATTCAGTTAAAATTTCAGGTCCTGTTTCACATCTACACACCCAGCTTACATACATACATACATACATACATACACACATACGTACATACATACATACATACATACATATGTGTGTATATATATATATATATGCACACACACACACACACATATATACATGATATACATATATATATATATACATATATATATATATACATATATATGTAGATATAGATATATATATATCATGTATATGTATATATATGTGTGCGTATGTTTTTGTGTATTTGTATGTATGCAGATATACACATGCATGTATATACCTGTACACACACATACACTCACACACTCACATGTATGTATGTATGTATGTATGTGTGTATGTATGTATGTGTGTGTCTGTGTCTATGTATGTATGTATGTAAATGTGCGAGCACGGTTCATTAGCCAGAGCCTGATAAGTCACGCTTTCTGTCTGAAAGACACAAAACGTATCCTATGATACACATGCTTGTTTGTGAAGAGATCTCTAGTTAAGATCTAAGTATATTTAGGGAGATATTTCGATGTGTCAGGTTATTAGGATGATAATGTGCTGTGTCAGGGTATTAGAAAGATAATGTCCTTTGTTTAACACAGCCAACCACATCAAAAAACAATATCGATATGAAATACAGTCGTGTAGAAACGAAGATTCACCAACTGCTAACCTGTTCAACGAGGGCGTTAGGCCTTTTTATGTTTGTTTGTTTCCTTCTTTCTTGCCTGCCTGCTTTTCTTTCTTTCTTTCTTTCTTTCCTTCTTTATCACTTTGTTTCTTTTTTTTTTCGCTTGTTTTTTGACGCCCTAGACCTGAAGTTATAAAGCAACTCACGCATATAAAATAATGAACAAATATACATACCGACATATGTTTAAAGGTGCAAGTATACATATATATATATAATGTCGTTCAGATTTACAGAAAACAAAAGAGGAAAGCAGGTGAAGGAATAACAACCCGGTCCCGGTGTTTTAGTTTAACGCTTGGGAAGAGTGGAAAAGCCTTTGACGTTTCGAGCCTACGCACTTCGACAGAAAGGATTAAGAGGGAAAAAACAGGAGAGAGAAAAGAATGTAGATATATATATATATATATATATATATATATATATATATATATATATATAATATGAATAATATATATATGCATATATATATATATATATATATATATATATAATATGAATAATATATATATGCATATATACATACATATATGTACGTAGCTACATATATATTATGAATTAAAACATGTACAAAAGATGATGGTGATGACGACGACGACAATGACAATGATGATGATGATGATGATGAAGACGATCTCATTTCGACGGAAGCCATTTAATATTCCGTCGAGGGCACAGATTGCTCTGGGAGAATCTTGGTCATTATATTTTATTATTAATGGGTGTGGCTGAAAGAAAATCTCTAAAAGGCCTCTGTTACCCCAAGTGCAATAAGGTTGTACATACATGTGTGTGTGTGTGTGTGTGTGAACGCGTGTTATATAATCGTGCACGCGTGTGTGTGTATGTGTGTGTGTATGGTACACAAGTGTGTTAAGAGCATAGAGGCATATTAAATCGGAGCTTATCATAGTTTCCATGAAAATAAGAGACCGAGAAAGAATCGTACTTCCACTCCTAAACAGGATGCCAGTACGTCACAGGCTTCAATTAATGCTTCTGTTTGCTTTAAGCTGGAGTAAAGAGTGACAACGAGAAGTGAAGTCCGTTGCTCAAGGACACAGTGCACCCCACTGATCAGGAATCTGACCGGCAGCCTTGCGACTGAGAGTTTAGTTCCCTCACAACTAGGTTACATGTCTTCCCTCTCTCCTCCTCTCTCATATCTATCTATCTATCTATCTATCTATCTATCTATCTATCTATCTATCTAGATATCTATCTATCTATCTATCTATCTATCTATACAATCACAGATACACACACACCTAAACATATACATACGATGGGCTTCTTTCAGTTTCCGTCTACCAAATCCACTAACAAGTGTTTGATCGGCCCGAGGCTATAGTAGAAGGCACTTGCCCAAAGTGCCACGCAGTGGGACTGAACCCGGAACCATGTGGTTGGGAAACAAGCTTCTTACCACGCAACCACAAAGCTTTGGTCGGCCTCAGGCTGTAGTAGAAGGCACTTGCCCAAAGTGCCTAGCTGTGGGACTGAACCCGGAACCATGTGGTTGGGAAACAAGCTTCTTACCACGCAACCACAAGGCTTTGGTCGGCCCGAGGCTATAGTAGAAGGCACTTGCCCAAAGTGCCTAGCTGTGGGACTGAACCCGGAACCATGTGATTGGGAAACAAGCTTCTTACCACGGAACCACAAGGCTTTGGTCGGCCCGAGGCTATAGTAGAAGGCACTTGCCCAAAGTGCCTAGCTGTGGGACTGAACCCGGAACCATGTGGGTGGGAAACAAGCTTCTTACCACGCAACCACAAGGCTTTGGTCGGCCCGAGGCTATAGTAAAAGGCACTTGCCCAAAGTGCCACGCAGTGGGACTGAACCCGGAACCATGTGGTTGGGAAGCAAGCTTCTTACCACGCAACTACAAGGCTTTGGTCGACACGAGGCTATAGTAGAAGGCACTTGCCCAAAGTGCCAGGCAGTGGGACTGAACCCGGAACCATGTGGTTGGGAAGCAAGCTTCTTACCACGCAACCACAAGGCTTTGGTCGGACCGAGGCTATAGTAGAAGGCACTTGCCCAAAGTGCCTAGCAGTGGGACTGAACCCGGAACCACGTTGGAAGCCAGCGTCATACCACAGAGCCCCTCCCGCGCCTAGTTAATTATGATATTACCTGATATATTCCCTTCTCAGGTACAGCGATCCTTTAGTTTTTCTAAGCCCTGTAAAAAAAAGACTCGGAACCTTAG
>NC_142950.1:6557730-6560230 GCF_046866305.1 Octopus bimaculoides
TCAACGGTACAACAGTGTTAGACTACCCTTTCAGATATACTTACATTGTGATTTCTGCAAAGTGGTGCATAAATTGTCAAGTAAATGAGACGCATCTTTGCCTCCACTGATTCACTTGCAAAGTGTTGAGTAAAATTATTTCGTTGCAGACCTCCGGCCATTTTGTTCTGTTGTTAATTCTGTAGATGACCTCAAACACAAAGTCTTTCCCAACTTTAAACAAAACTACCAAAATCACAATTGGCTATGTGAAAGAGCAATATTAGCTCCAAAAAACGTAGCTGTTACAAAAATTAATCAACACCTGATGCATTCTCTTCCCGGCAATCTTCAAATTTACAAGTCTGTTGATACAGTTCCACATACAAATGAAGTGGTGAACTATCCTCCTGAATTTCTCAATTCGTTGGAGCCTCCAGGACTACCTCCCCAAATATCATCACTTAAAGTTGGAACGCCTGTTATGCTGCTCCGCAATCTGGAACCACCAAGACTTTGCAATGGAACACGACTCGTGATAAAGAAAATGATGTCACACGTTATCGAGGCTACCATTCTTTCTGGATGTGCAAAAGGGGATGACGCCTTTATTCCAAGAATTCCTCTTACTCCATCAGGAGCAGACATTCCTTTTACATTCAGAAGACTACAATTCCCCCTTCGTGTGACTTTTGCCATGTCCATAAACAAATCTCAGGGTCAAACACTGTCTGTAGCTGGTCTTCTCTTGGAAGAGCCCTGCTTCTCACATGGACAACTGTATGTTGGCTGCTCAAGAGTGGGCAGCAAAAAAAACCTATTTGTATATGCTCCACAAGGGAAAACAAGGAACATTGTTTACAACGAGGTGTTATAATCACAACAGCAAGAAAGTATGTACATGATCACCTTCTTTTACGAAACTTCATTGACTTTCATATATTTATATTGATATACATATATATACGTGTGTTTGGGTGCGTGTGTGTATATACATCTCTATATATAAAGATGATGCGTAGTCTAGACGGCGTTTTTAGATTTCATTATTCTCTTTAACCCGGGCAACGCCGGGTATTTCTCCTAGTATATATATATATGTGTGTGTGTGTGTGTTTATGTGTATATATATACACATGTATGTATGTATGTATGTAAATACTTTTAATTAATATTTGGTAATAGTAGCAGAGTGACCAGAGTGCGTGTGTGTGTGTGTGTGTGTGTGTATCTGAGTGTGTGTGTGTGTATGATTACAAAGCGAATGTCCACAGTGATACCGCGAACCGTTCAACAATTTGTTGGACCATCTTAATATGGACGCCGGAGACAATCGTTGCAAATGGCAACCCGATGGCTGAGTAAATTTATTAAAAATAGATAAAAAATAATCATACCAGATTCTTAATTACTCTTAGGAATCGTTTCTAATTCAGGTCGAAGGTTAGCAATTTTCAGCGGAAGAGTAAGTCGATGACAACAACCGAAGAAATTGGCCTCCACCTTTCTTCCTATCGTTCACAAAAAGTAAAGTTGATCCAGGATGAATACAAAAAAAAAAAAAAAAAGAAGGTAAAGAACTGGTATATAAAATTATTTCTGATTTAATCAAAAGGCCAGCAAATTTGAGAGTAAAACTAAGAGAATGACAACGGCTGCAGAACTTGGCCTGTATTTTAGTCTGTGGCCCCCGGTAAATCTCATCCTGGCTGGATTATGGACTCAGATGAGCTGGGCTATAAAATTATCTCTGATTTAATCACAAAGCCAGCAAATCCGAGTAGAGGGCTCTTTCGACTATATTGGCCCCAGTTGCTTGACTGGTAATTCATTTTATTGAGTTAGGAAGTATGAAGAGTAAAGTTAACCTCGACTGGATTTGAACTCAAAACAAAGAGCGCCAAAATATATACCACTAATGTATGTGCCACCGACACTCTAACGATTCTGCCCATTCACCGTCCCTATATTTTCTAAGATAGTCACAATGTCTTATAGAGTGGAATAATCATTTTAATCGGTGTTTGTATTTGAATAGTATTTTAATTTATCGACCGCGGAGAGATGAAAGCAGAGCTGGATTAAAATTCACAGAGGCTCTAAGCTTTTAAAAGATTTTGGTGGCCCCCACATATAATGCAAAATATAAAAAATAATAAACCATAAAATAAATCTTGATTTTTCAAAATGAAACAAATCTAACAGTAAGATAGAAAATAATGTTTTCTTTTTGTATAGTTTCACTTTATATTTGAAAAGTTTTCTCTTACTTTTTTCAATTATAAAGACTTTTATCGGATCCTCAAAATCAATCTTATGTTTACACATCTGCTTTTATACCAAATAAAGATAAGGCATCCCGAATATTATTTTGGCAAGTTTAAAGTGATTTCTTTTGTGCCATAGATCATTTACCATTTCTGTGGGGCCCAACTTCCTTTAAATGCCCAAAGCACGTGCGTATTTTGCTTAATGGTTCATCCAGCGTTGGACGAAAGGCAAGGTCGACCGCGGCACGATT
>NC_142950.1:6565230-6590230 GCF_046866305.1 Octopus bimaculoides
TGTGTGTGTGTGTGTGTGTGTGTGTGTAAGAGAGAGCGAAAGTGTGTGTTTTCTGCATGTTATCTATAATGTTAAACACACACACACTCATATGTATATATACACACACACATACATACATACATAATATACAAAATATAAATATTTCAATATATATATTTATTTATATACACATATATCTATCTGTACATATATAGCTATAAGTAAATATATACATACATATATATATATATATATATGCATGTATGTAAGTATATAGATATATGCATGTATATATATATATATATATATATGTGTGTGTGTGTGTATGTGTATGCCTCTGAGTATATATGTGCTAACGTCAATGACTGATGATGTATGTGTGTGTGTGGGTGTGTGGGTGGGTGGGTGGGTTTGCAATAATTCATACATGTCTTCTGTATGCACAGCCCGTATATATCAGCGAGGTTTCCACCCTGAACGCACCCCCAATATGCAATTTGTCACATAATACTTGCTAATGTACAGCGGTGTGTATAATAATAAATATTTATACCAAATCTACACGCACGAGCATTATTATATACATCGATGTATGTAGTTGTGTGTGCGAGTGCGAGTGCGCGTGCGTGTGTGAGTGCGCGTGCGCACATGTGCGAAACAAAGGGGTTGAGGGAAGAGAGAGAAGACAGACAGACAGATCGGTGCATATTGTTGAAGCTAACTCTTTCTACCACCACACATTGAGTAAGTCAAGACAACCTTAAATATTTATGCATAAACAAAAAGACATATACATATTTACATATATACACATATACACATACGTTAAAATATCGTGGTGCCACGGTAAGACCAACGCATCACGCATTGTTGTACACCGTTGATCACAATGCGTTTTCAAGTCTCAGGGAAGGGCCGGTGTGCACTGTCTGTGTGTCGAGTCCTTCCCTGCGGTCTGTGTGTCGTACCGCTGCAGTGGTTCTGTCATTAAAGTGTGGTAGCTTTAGGAAGCACGTGCCAGACTTGGGAGTATGCTGGTTCTTCCGGGGTTCTTCCGGGGTTCTTCCGGGGTACCGTTGTTTAGCTAAAGATGGTGGGTAGCCATTCAGGGTTAGATCTCTGAGGAACCGTTTGGTTTAGACCGCTTTGTCGGTCACGTTACTGCAATTGTTGTTTATACGTGAAATTCTACACCAAACAGTTCCTGAATAACACCTAAGAGATTCATAGGAGCCTCAGTTTATGTATGCATATATTTATGCATGTATGTATGTATGTATGTATGTATGTAGGTAGGTATAGATAAATAGATATATAGATAGGTAGATAGATAAATGGATCGATCGATAGATAGATAGATAAAGAGAAAGAGTGAGAAAGAGATAGAGAGATAGAGAGAGATAGACAGATACATGCAATTTTCCATCTGTGTCTGAACGTGTGTGTGTGTGTGTGTTTCTGCGTGGGATTTGCGAATGCGAATCCTTCTGTAAATTTATATACAAATGCTATTTTGATATACAAAAATCGTTCATCATTCATAAATGTCTCATCGTTTCAACTTGGATGTTTTATTCAAACAATAATCTATGGAGCTAACTTATTCCCGAGTTTATATAATTTAACAATGTATTTTAACAATGCATACTCGTACGAATAAGGTATAAACATATTAGTTGTAGAGGGTGGTCAAAAAGTCTCTCCGCAGTGAATTGTTTTCACCCTTCGCATCACTATGGCGCTACTTCAAGAGTTTTTGTCGGTGAACGGATTATTTTGAAGGGACTTTGGCCACAAAGATCACCTGATTTAACACCACTAGATTTTTTTTTTTCTGGGGAGCAAGTAAAGGATCAGTGTACAAGAATCGCCCGAAAAACCATTAAATAGTTACTGTGGAGAGATTTTTTGAACACCCTATATAAATAGACAAACACACACACCTCACTCACAAACACATATATGTATGTATGTATGTATGTATATATTTACATACATATATTTATTGCAAGAGAAGTCTTTGAAATAGAGAATGTGTGTGTGTGTGTGTGTGTGTCACAGAAAAGTGAGTGTGGGTGAGGCAAAGTGAGAGAGAGAGAGAGAAAGAGAGAGGGGGCGTCCTTTATAATTGCATTGGACGGATCTATGCTTCCATGAATCTGGTCTGTTTCGGCAGAAAGAATTTGTGCCCACATGACTTTCATATGTGTGTATGCCTGCCCGCACGCACACACACACATGTATATGTGCATGCGCACATATACATGCAAGTACACGAACATGCGTGCACGCACACACTGTATCACTATATACGCACTCACTGACACACTAACACACATACACACACACACATATGTACACGCTCGCGCGCGGGAATACGTAACTGGCGATGTTTTCTGTGTTACTATAAACACCAGTGAAATAAGCCGACATTTCTTAGGCTGTTGTTTTCCCAATCATAATATCGCATGGTATGTTGCCCTGGCATATTTGTGTGGGAGTCACAAACGCTTAGGAAGTCAGCCTCTTTCTCCATAACCCATGCTTGAGCGTTTCTCGACGTTGTTGTCATCTGGCACTCGCACAGTCTCCCTCATTTACTAATATATATATATATATATATATATATATATATATATATATATATATATATATATATATATATATATATATATACACACACACACAAAGAGGGTAGAATGAATAAATTGTCGTTTAAATTACGCAGAAATGAAAATAACACTGACATCTCATTTTAACAGATATATTAACCAAAATTGCACAAAAATATCTTGAAATACTAAAGGATAGATTTATTCGGTAAAATCGCCATTGGCTTCAAACCACGGCCGCCAGACGACTTCGGAATCTCCTGCGGTTCTTCTGAACGGTCTCCTTGTTTAAGTTGGTGAATGCTGCCATAATCCTTGCCTTCAGTTCATCTTTGATGTTACAAGGAGTTTTGTTGGTCTCTCGCTCAACTGCGCCCCACGCATAATAACCAAGGAGGTTGCAGTCTGAGGAGTTAGGTGGCCAAATGTTAGGGGTGATGTGATCACAGAAATTGTCTGACAGCCGTGACTGGGTTCTTCAACTTTGGTGGCATAGTGCAGGGTCTTGCTTCCAGAGATAGGGTCTGCCAGCAGTCACCTTCTTGACCCAACGGAGCGCTACATCGCACAGCCACTTGATGTAAGCCTCCATGTTGAGTGTGAGGCCGCGTGGGAAGATGAATGGAGGCATAACGTCACCATCACTAGTGACCACTCCAAACACCATGATGTTGGCTGGACGTTTGCTTTTTAACACTCTCGGCACATGTTTCAAGGACACGGCAAGCCAACGGTCGTTCTGTGTGTTCACTATCTGATCTTGGTATAAACTTTTCTTGTCTAAGAAAAACCAAAGCATGTTCGGTTGGAGGGGACGCTTGAGTTTGTTCAAAAGCTTCGTTGCGCGGTTTTTCTCTTGTCCTTGATGGCTTTGGATAAAAATTCATGCACTACCTGCGTGATAAGAAACTCAGACACTCGCATGTCCCTGGCGATGGACCTGATTGATTTCGAGGGATCGTTGTTAATCATGGTGTGTGTGTGTGTGTGTATGTTTGTGTGTCTGAGTTTGTCCCCCCAACATGGCTTGTGTGTTTACGTCCCCGTAACCTAGCGGTTCGGCAAGAGAATGATAGGATAAGTACCAGGCTTACAAAGAATAAGTCCTGGGGTCGATTTGCTCGACTAAAGGCAGTGCTCCAGCATGGCCACAGTCAAATGACTGAAACAAGTAAAAGTAAAAGAGAGAGCAAAGAGTATATACATACAGGCATACGCATATATATGTATGTAAGTATACATACATACATACATACACATATACACGTGTGTGTGCATATATGTATACTCATACATACGCGCAGACATTATATATATATATATATATATATATATATATATATATACACATGCATTTAATAGAATCTCAGATATGATAATACAGTGAGTTGAAAAACTTCGATTTCTTTCATTTGTCTTTGTAATTGGTAAGGAAACGCTACTTCTAAATCTGTTTCACTTCTCAAAACAAGAAGGGCGTTGACATGAATAATATTAGCTAATCTAAATATTTTGAAAATATCGACAATTTACTTAAGAATAAATTACGTCTTTAAACCCAGACTAGTGATATCAATGAATGTGTTTTTATGCTGTTGATGTTAGGGAGAAATTCTCTACTCAGTTGGTGAAACAAGAAGTGACCATTATTTATTGAAATGGGGTGGATGCTTTGCTGTTGATAATGAATATTTCCTGCAGTCTGAATCAGGTTTTAAATATTTTCAAGCGTCTGAAATAGATATTGGTTTTTTAAGTTTTGGTATAAGGCCGGCGAGTTCGGGAGAGGGGATAAGTCGATTACATCGACCCCCCAGTACTCTACTGGTATTTATTTTATCGGCCCCGAAAGGATGAAAAGCAAAGTCGACCTCGGCAGAATTTGAACTCAGAACGGAAGAACGGACGAAATGCCGCTAAGCATTTTGCCCAGCGTGCTAACGATTCTGCCAGCCTGAATAATAATAATAATAATAATAATAATAATAATAATAATATTAAAATAATAATAATAATATTAATAATAATAATATTAAAATAATAATAATAATAATAATATTAATAATAATAATATTAAAATAATAATAATAATAATAATATTAAAATAATAATAATAATAATAATAAAAAAATGATAATAGGACCCAGTTAGTAAGTAAGGATCCTCGAAAACATGCTAAAATATAAGATACGATAATTTTGTAAATAAACGAATTTAATCTATGTGATAATATATGATAATATATATATACAAAAAAACTGAGATAACTCGGAATCTGAGCTGCGTATTGGAGTAGGAAGGTTTTTAAAAACACTTTAGATCTGTTAATATTGGAAAAGAAATGCTCGTATCATTCATATTTTAAGCAGCAGAGGAAACACCCACACACACACATACACACACACACACGAAGATATATTTATATATATATATATATATATATATATATATATATATATATATATATATACACACACATTTATACACAGATATATGTGTATGAGTATCTCCGTTCGTAAAGAAATGTGTATATATATATATATATATGTATCCACAGCCTTTAAAAGGATGTGAATTGGTAGTTAATTAAGGAAAGTCCTCGCGATGACGCGGAGACAACTCCATGATCAACAGCAGCGCTATCACAAGAAGCCAGCCGTATCTTGCGTATTAGCTTCCTTCGAGTGTCGGATGTGAGAGAATATTGGTGATGGTGTCAATCAGAAGAAGAAAAAGAAGAACCAACTGTCAGCGGCCATTATTTTCTTGGCCGGAAGTAGCCATATTGACACATCCTTCCTTTACAACAGGAATCTTATCAGCAACGCTGGAATATAAGTAGATATTACCAAATTAGACAGGTTGGTAGATGGATGGAATGAGGGAGGTGTCGGAGAGAGGGAGGTGTCGGAGAGAGGGAGGTGTCGGAGAGAGGGAGGTAGGGATAGATGGATGGATGGGTTTAGGAAGGGATGAATGGATGAATGAATAGAGGAGGAGGGAGAGAGGGAGGGATGGATGGCTCGATCGGTCGATGGGTGGAGGTACGGACAGACGGACGAACGGACAGAGAGAGGGATAGATGGATGGATGGATGGGTAGATGGAAAAATAAAAGTATTTTAAAAGATCAATAAATATTCACAACATTATGATTGAGAAATAACAGTTTATTCAAAGTAACCACCTTCAACTTCCACCACGGCCTCGTGACGGCTCTGGAACCTGGTGCATGCGTTCCTCATTGTGTCTCTGAGAAGATCTTCGAATACCTTCCAGATCTTGGCCACCAGCTCGGCCTTGGTGTTCCAGAAAGAGCATTTGGTGTTTTTCTCCACTGTGTCCTACACATAGTTATCCTTGGGATTACAATCGAGGGAAGCAGGAAGCCAAAAATTGGAACTGGTGAAGTAGGAATTCTTCAACAGACAATACTTCTAACCCGATTCCTGCTGTCATACATGTCGCCATTCAGCAGCAACTCTTTCCAACCAGGGTTTGAACCCCAGTCTCCTGCAGTTTCACATAGCCGTCTGGATTAAGACTCTGTTCAAAGACCTGGGGCTGCATGATGTCACCTTCACTGAAGACATGACCAAAAACCATCACAGTTTGTGGGAACTTGGTTTTCATGATACTTGAAACATCAGATGGATTGTAGGCAAACCACGTGCTGTTCTGGTTGTTGTGCAACTGGTCCTGTCAGAAATTCTTTTCTTCTGAAAAGAATCAGAACATCTTCAGCTCAAAGAGATGCCTGATTTGTTCAGAAGATTCTTGGCTTTCGTCAATCGGTTCTCCTTGTTCTTGACTGCCAGAATTTCTCTCTTGCACTTCTTGTACGAATGGTAGCGCAGGTTTATTGTCTAATCCAGCTTCATGATGGTGACTCCAACAACCTTCTCTCTTGTCAAAGCCTGGATTTCCTTGCTCGGATCCTCCATCAACTTGTCCTGAAGTTGTTGAATGACTTCTGGCAGGCAGACGCAATCAGAATATCGGTTGCGTCCCTTCCTGCTGGCCACGGCTTGGCAGCCCCCGTTGCAGCTGTACATGTCAGGTCTTACAACCTTGGGCAGCAATCGTGATGTCGACAGTTCGATACACGGTACGAATCATCATGGTACAGGTAACTGTTTTTCGATATTCAGATGGCTTCCAGTCCGCCATGTCAAAAACATTTTTCTCAGCAACGACTTCAATCTTTATACTCTCCAACGCCGTTGATTGTCCACCAATATATAAATCTGTTCCTGAAGAAACATGAGAAACATAAAAACCAACAAATTTAGCCCAGTACCCTGTATATAATCGTGTGAGTGTCATACATATATGATATTGTAGTTAGTCTTACATGTTTGATCGTGGGTCTAACGGATGAGGCTGACATGGGTCATTAACAGAAGAAACGACGATGACAACAACAACAACTGCTGCTACTACTACAAATACTACTACTAATAATAATAATAACAATAATAAGAACAACAACAGCAATAATAATAATAATTCTTGTTTCTTTATTGCCCACAAGTGGCTAAACATAGAGGAGACAAAGAAGCACAGACAAAGGGATTAAGTCGATTACATCGACCCTAGTTCGTAACTGTTCTTAATTTATCGACCCCGAAAGAATGAAAGGCAAAGTCGACCTCGGCGGAATTTGAACTCAGAACGTGACGGCAGACGAAATACCGCTAAGCATTTCGCCCGACGTGCTAACGTTTCTGCCAGCTCGCCTTTCATCATCATCATCATCATAATAATAATAATAATAATAATAATAATAATAATAATAATAATAATAATAATAATAATAATAATAATAATAATAATAATAATAATAATAATAATAATAATAATAATAATAATAATAATAACAATAATAATAATAATAATAATAATAATAATAATAATAATAATAACAACAACAACAATAACAATAATAAATGGCTTTCGTTTGTGACTGAATTGGTCACCTAAAAAATTCAGTTGACGATCGCTGGATAAAACATCTCCTGTCCGCCATCAAACTCGGGGCCAAACGGGCAGTAAACCGGATGTAGGTACGTTACGATCACAAAACCTACGGGTGAGTAGGGGGGGGGGTAACTTTGTTTTTCAAAATAACTTTTAGAAGATTGTTTGAACAGAGAGACGCAAACATAATTTTGTAGCTTACCAAATAATGTGTTTGTGTATAGATATATGGTTATAGATATATGCGGATGGATGTGTATAATATAAGTATATATATATATATATATATATATATATGTACACGAGTGTGTATATAGATATGAGTGTGTATTTAAGATATGTGTCAATGTATGACTGTGTATGCGTATGTAGGTACATATATATATTTACGAATACATGTGTCTATGCATATATATGTATGTATGTGTTTATATATATATGGGTGTGTATATACATATATATATATATATATGGACGTATATATGTACATATGTATATATATACACACATATATATATCTGTGTGTGCATATATATATGTATGTATGTATGTATGTACGATGTGTATATATTTATATAAGTATATGTATGTTTGTTTCTATGTATGTATATGTACCTAAGTATATTACATGTGTGTGTGTGTGTGTGTGTGTGTGTGTGTGTGTGTGTGTGTGTGTGTGTGTGTTGGGGTTGCAGGATGTATATACGGAAGCTACAGTTGAATTTCTTCTCCCCATCACCACCCCTGCAACAACAAACATCACCATCACCACCACCTCTACCAACACAACAACAACAACAACAACAACAACAACAGCAATAATTTTATGTCAAACAATCAATTATATGACCGCCAACCAGGTGCACCATCACCACCACCAACCACCACCACCACCACAACCGGCACTACTACCACAACCACAGCTACCACCACCACCGACCACCACCACAACCAGCACAACTACAGCTACCACCACCACCACTACCACCTCACCTGTTTCATGTTTGATCTATCAATTGTGTTTACATCATTGTGTCAACTATCCCGTTTCTGATTCTCCGGTGACTCGCTCTCTCTCGTCCTCTCCTTTATCTGTCTGTCTGTCTGTCTGTCTGTCTGTCTGTCTCTCTATCTATCTATCTATCTATCTATCTATCTATCTATCTGTATTATATATATATCTATCTATCTATCTACCTGTATGTCTGTCTACCTGTATGTCTGTCTGTCTGTCTGTCTGTCTGTCTGTCTGTCTATCTGTATTATATATATTTACACACACACACACACACACACACACACACACACACATATACATACATTTATGTGTGTGCATGTTTACAGAGAGAGAGAACAAGAGAGAGATAAACATAGATAGATAGATAGATAGATTGGTTGATAGATTACTACTAAATGTATGTATCCATTAGTAACATAACACGGTGAAGGAATCTACGTGTAGGGTTAACTGACGAGTGTGCATTTTCCGAAACCAAACCCATTTGCCTTCCCACGAAATGTAGACTCTGCGATTAGAAGAAAGGTTTTACCATTGTGATGAAGAAACACTCAGTAAAGAACAAAACATCAAGCAGTCTCATCAAATACCAACTGCAGTCGTAGCTGTGTGGTAAGAAGCTTACTTCCCGATCAAATAGTTCCGGGATAAGACTGACCTGGCACCTTGGGCAAGTGTCTTCTACTTCTACTATAGCCTCAGGTCGACCAAAACCAACTGAGTAGATTTGGTGGACGGAAACTGAAAGAAGCCCGTTGTATACATGCGTATGTGTATATCTAAGTGTGTGTGTGTGCGTTTGTGTGTTTGTGTGTATGTCCCCCATCAACTTTTGACAACTGGTACTGGTGTGTTTCCGACCCCGTAATTTAGCGGTTCGGCAAAATAAGACGATATAATAAGTACCAGGCTTGAAAAATTATAAGCCCTGAGGTCGGTTCATTCGACTAAAAATACTTCAAGGCGGTGCCCCAGCATGGTCGTAGTCTTGAAGTATTACTGAAACCAGTAAGAATTTAGAAGACAAATAGCCAGAAATAACGGAGCGGTGCAGAAGCATTGCCCCGACCCTATTCCATTGGGCTCCCGGAGGTCTGTGAGGCGATCACTCTGTAACGTTCCGACTTGGAATCACTGCAGTAACAACGAGCAAAGCCATACGTTTCATTACTGAAAGCGTAGATGAAGTTACAAAAGTGGTCTTTGGATAAAGAACGCAGAACCGGTGGCGGGGTTTTGTTGCTTGCATGCAAGCCAGAAAATGCTATCAACCTTGGCTGGATCAACTGGACTGGGAGACATACTGCGGGAAGACTCGAAACCCTCCTTGGATCCACAAGGATTTTACGAGCCACAAGAACAATGCGTTCCAGAGCGTCTGTGAGAGGAATCTTGAAATGTAAACTATCTTTTAATCCAGTCAGTTTCAGTAAAAAGACACTTTAATATAATATATTGTAATGCATTATAATAACATTATGATATATTATAATATATCATTATATATTGTAAGCTGTCACCTGAGGCTAAAAGAAGCTAGACATACGTCGAAAAGGGCTTTTATTTTGTATTGTTTTTATATTTTCGCTTGTATCTTCCTCTTGTACCACTATCTCTCACTACTACCCCAGTCTCTCTCCCTCTCTTTTTCTTTCTCATTGTCTCTCAAACATCTCAGCTATGAATCTCTTCCTCCTACCATCCCTCATGACATCACAACACAATACCAACATCTTTGTTGTCTTATTAACTGCATGTTGTAATTAAATGAATAGATATCTCCGTCTCTGCTTCGCAACCCACGTCTCGACCCTTCACTACTTACTCTTTTATGCACATACAGATACGCGTGCGTGCCTGCAAGTGTTCATGTGTGTATATCCGTGTGCATTTAAGTATGAGTGTGTGTGTGTGTGTGATAGTCTGCTTTTATGGATATATATATATATATATATATATATATATATATATATCCAAACATATAAATATATACACGCATGCACACATGTATGCATTCATATATGTGTACGTATTTGTGCGTATATGGTGTATGCACACATGCGAGTATACACGCATATTCGCCTCTAGATACAGTCAAAGAGATATAGGCGCAGGCGTGGCTGTGTGGTAAGAAGCTTGCTTCCCAACCATATGGTTCTGGGTTCAGTCCCACTGTGTGCCACCTTGGGCAAGTGTCTTCTACTATAGCCTCAGGCCGACCAAAGCCTTGCGAGTGGATTTGGTTGACGGAAACTGAAAGAAACTCATCGTATATATATATATGTGTGTGTGTGTGTGTGTGTGTGTGTGTGTGTGTGTGTGTGTGTGTGTGTGTGTGTGTTTTGTCCTCCCACCATCGCTTGAAAACCGATGTTCGTGTTTTTACATCCCCGTAACTTAGCGGTTCGGGTCGATTTGTTCGACATACATGTACGTACATACATACATACATGTATGTATGTATGTATGTATGTATGTGTATACGTGTCCACATGTATCTATACGGTGTAAAGGACAAAGAAATCTCGAGTAATAGTTAACATATTCTTCAGCGCATACAATGAATCATTTCTCTATGCGATTTCAACCAAAATATAATTTACCATTTGGAATTGTCTTTATTTCCGATCTTCTGTTCAGTGATACTGTTGCATTTGGAAAGTTTAACTCAATGATAGCCTGAAGTTGTATGCGCCATACTTATATGGGTTGGAACATACCACGGTGTTACATGCTAATTTAAGCTGCCTTCAAGTTTCCAAACGAATCTGGTCAAATACCAGAAATTATCTTTGTCCTACGGTTTGAATAATTGTAAATGATGATAGCATCGATCTTTGAAAGTGTTTGAAGTGATTCCTGAATGATTTTACACAGAATAAAGCGTGTCATAATTTTTAAACGCTATAACATTTACACACTATGATATACCTAAATGTGCGTGTGTGTGTGTGTGTGTGTGTGTGTGTGTGTGCATGCATGCGCGCGCGCGTGTCATAGCGTGTAAATATGCGTATATATGCATAGAAATATGCACACTTGTGTGTGTGTGTGTGTATGTGTGTTGTACTATGGATACGACTTTGTTCAACCAATTCCATAGTATTCTTCGTTACCTTGTGTTTGAGACTCATTCGAACGCTTCTGTTTCCAAGTATTGAGTCGTCCTTCAATACATTGAAGATATTCGAGGAATCATTCTCTCTCTCTCTCTCTCTCTCTCTCTCTCTCTCTCTCTCTCTCTCTTTCTCTCTCTCTCTCTCCATATATATGTTTGGATGTGTGTGCATGTGTGTGTGTATGGATGTATATTGTCATATATGCATGGGTTTATATTATTTTTTTATGTAAATACATTTGTATATGCGTCCGTGTGCTTGTATATGTATGTCGGTGTGCTTACGTCCCCGTAACTTAGAGGTTCGGCAGAAGGGACCGATAGAATAAGCACCAGGCTTGCAAAGTCCAGGGATCTATTTCTTCCACTAAAAGGCATTGCTCCAGCATGGCCTCAGTCAACTGACTGAAACAAGCAAAAGAATAAAAGAATCTCTCTATCTGTCTATCTATCTGTCTATCTATCTATCTATCTATCTATCTATCTATCTATCTATCTATCTATCTATCTATATATATATATATATATATATATATATATATATATATATATATATATATATATATATATATATACATATACCTATCGAGAGAAAGCGTGAAAGAGACATAAATAGATAGATCAATAGATAGATAGATGGATGCAAACATAAATGTATATATGTATAATTTGTGTTTTTCATTTATATATATATATATACATGTGTGTGTGTGTGTGCATGCACGTATAAGTATATGCTTGTGTATACACTGTCAGAAATCAAACATATCTCAGTAAATATGTCGGCAAATTCCTTTGCTTCTACGGAATCTTGATTTTTCTGATTCAAATTTTTCGGTTTTTCCACATATTTTCTTTTGTTTTTTGTTTTCTATGTTTGCCTAAGGCAACCTTTTGATAGACAGGTCAAACGACCTTGCTGCTCACGGCACACACGTACCTACAGTTTCATATAAGTGTGTGTGTGTGTGTGTGTGTGTGTGTGTGTGTGTGTGTGTGTGTGTGTGTGTGTGTGCATACGTACCTAATTAATTTCGCTATAATATACACATATGTATTCATGTATCTCTCTCTATATATATATGTGTGTGAATGTCTATGTGTGTGTGTGAATGTGTGTGTGAATGTGTGTGCGTTTGTGTGTGTTTGTTTGTGTGTGTTTGTGTGTACAGACATTTAAACACTCCAGATTTGTCACAGCAACTATGTACTGACATCTATGCCAAGAATGTGCAACCTTTCTACTGTATATATATATTTATATGTGTGTGTATGTGTATGTATGTATGTTTCTATGTATGTACGTAAGTATGTATGTATGTCTGTATGTATATGTATGAACACACACACACAGATATATATATGTATGTATATATGTATACTGATATATGTGTATGTGAGTATATATATATAATATATATATATATATGAAGACGTACTTCCATTTATACATACATATGCACATGGATATATATATACACACACATACATGGATGTATCTTCACATTTCCCTATCTACCTCAACCCTCCCCTCTTTCTCTCGGTCTCTTATATCCACGCATATATATATACATACCTATATATATATACACATTAATATGTCTATATTCATATATATAAGTACTTTATATGTATATATATATATATATATATATAATACATAGTGTATATGTACCTATCCGTGTGTGTGTGTGTGTGTGTGTGTGTGTGTGTGTGTGTGTGTGTGTGTGTGTGTGTGGTGAGAGTGTTGTGTGTAATTAATTATCATCTTGTTCTTTCAGAGACATATGATGACACGACAAATTACCGTGCTCGGATTTATAATAGCGGGGTATAATATAAAATTTATGTGATGTTTATTGCTACAAACGTACGATTTGTTTCGCTCTCTGTTGGAGCTCTTCATAGCAATAATTTATATAATAACGTAATGTAGTTGCGAAAATCTTGTTGTAAAAGCAGGATAAAAATCGTACTTTTGTGGCAACGAACAGCTTTAGAGCGAAGATCTTAAAGAGAGAAACATAGAGTTTATTGGTAGCTGCTCAAGATATAGCGCTAATTAGCTATACGATGGATAGAGATATTTATTTCATGGCTTCTATGAAATAAATCTCGCTTATGGAATTACTCAGAGAGTGAGAAATAGTAACCTTTTGTAGCAGATTGCAACATGTCCATATAAGCAATGATAATAATAATAATAATAATAATAATAATAATAATAATAATCTTTTCTACTATTGGCACAAGCCTGAAATTTGGGTGGAGGGGGTTAATCGACTGTATCGATCCCAGCCCTCAATTGGTACTACATTTTTCGACCCTGAAAGGATGAGAGGTTCTGAAGTCGACCTCGGCGGAATTTGAACTCAGAACGTAAGAAATACCGGTAAGCGTTTTGCCGTAACGATCCTGCTTGATCGCAGCCTTAGTAAGGGTTTTAAACCTTGACACATGGCCAACAATTTCATGGGAGAGGATAAGTCGATTACATTGATCCCCCAGTATATAACTGGTGCTGTTTTATTGGTACCGAGGGGCTGAAAGGCTAAGCTGTCCTCGACGGAACTTGAACTCAAAACGTAAAGACGCCCGAAATGTCGGTAAGCATTTTGTCCGGCACGATAACAAACCTGCCAACTCTCAGACTTAATAATGATGTTGATTTCAGTGATGATAATAATAATTTATTCTTTTATTGGCCACAAGGCCTCACATAAAATAACATTAAAAGACATAACAACATTAAGGACGATACAATGGGTTTTCGCGTGTACACAATGTAATAACAATAAAATTGAACAAATTAAAACTCCCAACAGGGGAGGCGCTTTAAGGCCCTTGTGGAAAATCCCACAAAAGCCACGGGTACCTGAACAACAGGGCAAGAGCCCTTCTTTTTTTTTGTACAGGTGTATTCTCAGAATTGGTCCTTTCACACTGGCCCTTCTTCTAGCATTCACCCCCCTTTCAATAAACTTGCTACAAAGCAATACTTCCCTCTTCACCCTCAACTTCCTTAACAAGTGAAACTTGGAAAAGCTGATGAAGGCTTGACCAAAGGGGAAAGTGTCTGTCTTTAGCCTTTTTTCAAACGGGTCCACCATACTACCTGTTTTGCTACAGCCACTAGACAAATAAAAATTGCCTGCCCCTCCCGGCCAAAAGTGGGCGGCGGGGCAATCTTCACAATAGATTCAGCTGATAGCCAGATCCGTCATAATAATTCTTTCTACCAGAGGCATAAAGCCTGAAATTTGTGGGGAGGGGACTATATTCAACTGGTACTTATTTCATCGACCCTCAAACGATGAAAGGCAAAGTCGACCTCGGCGACGTTTGAACTCAAAACATAAAGACAGACGAAATTCCGCCTTTAACCATAATAATGATAGCCCACCGTGTTTCCTTAAAAGAGAGTAGGTTAAAATGTGAAAATATGTTAGAATTTTATGAATTTTATGAGAATGACAAAAGGTAACAGTGTAAAACGATTTGAGGAAGAGATTTGAGGGAGAAAAAAATATATATAAATGTGTCTGTGTGCATATGTGTGTATGTATGTAAGTGTGCGCGTGTATGTGTGTGTCTGAGAGAGAGAGAGAGAGAGAGAGGGAGGGAGAGAGCGAGAGAGAAGTATTTGCTAACGGCAGTGCATAGGTTTATTTAGAAAGAGAAATGATAGATAAAGGGAACTGATGTGAACGGTCTGTGAAGGCGAGTATATAAGAGATAGATAGGTAGATAGATTGATAATGTATAAATAGATAGATAGGTAGATAGATTGATAATGTATAAATAGATAGATAGATAGATTGATAATGTATAAATATATAGATAGATAGATTGATAATGTATAGATAGATTGATTGATAGTGTATAAATAAATAGATAGAAAATAAAAGTAGGCCATGTTGTTGGTATGCAGTGAGATGGAGCAGAAATGATAGATATGCAATGAAAGGTGCGATTTCAAAAGCCAATGTCAGCACACCGAAGCCATTGTTAGACTGTCATTAGAGTAAACTAAATGAAAATAATAATGATAATAATAATAATAATAATAATAATCAACCCATGTTGAATTTACAGAATTTCTCGTTATTCTTGTTGTTGTTCATCTTCTTGTCATCGTTGGTGTTGTCATCGTTGTTTTCCTTCTTTTCACTTCCTTTTCTTTTTGTTAATTTTAGCACCCGGTCAAACTGCTCATGCAGGAGGCTGATGATCAAAGACTTTCCAGTCGGGAGGGTTGAGTTTTGTTTCGGATATAAAGAACTCGAATGAGTTCTGTTTCTCTTTCTTTTTCTTTTTTTTTCTTTCTATCACAGTTCTCCCTGTTTCTACGACAGATGCTTCTCTACAGAAGTAACTACCTCATCGTCATTACTCCTACCTAAGCAGTCAAAGCAAACACAAAACACCCAGCATACAATAATTTTGTCGATATCTATCTATCTATCTATCTATCTATATATATATATATATATGTGTGTGTGTGTGTGTGTGTGTGTGTGTGTGTGTGTGTGTGTGTGTCCAAATAGCCATTCATGTATCGTAGACATCATGTTTATATGTGTGTGTGTGTATATATATATATATATATATATATATATACACACACACACATACATACATACATATATATATATAGAGAGAGGGGGAGAGTGGGGGCGGTGAGAGAGAGAGGATAATAATTTATGTATTTATTTCGAAAGAGCTTAGATATATGCTCTGCTCAAATTTTACACTGAATGCACTTGCATTTGTATGCACGCAGTGCAAACATATGTCATATATATGTATTTGTGTGTGTGTGCGAGTATGTGAGTGTGTGTCTTCATTAAACAAACACACCTGCACACCCAAATATATACATAAACATGTATATATATATATATATATATATATATATATATATATATATATATATATATATCCGTGTATGTATGTACGTATGTATGTAGGCATGTATGTATACAGCGTACTTAGAAAAAATACACTTACGGAGCCATATAGAAGCCGCCCCCGCATTGACTCCAACGCACGCCTAAGATAAAGTTATGACACAACTCCTCCTGTTTTTTTTAACGCAGAAAGCAACAGGCTTCTACCAGAGTGTTTCGTCTCTGGCGCTCCTTTCCGTTTCTCTTCAACTGGTTCACGTGTGCGTTTGGGGGTCTTCTTGGAATATTCAGCGCTCAGTGTTCTTCCAATGGAACCTATTTGTGTTTCTTTTTTTTTTTGTCGTTAGGTGATTCCTTTCTTATTTCTTTACTGTCCACTAGGGGCTAAACATAAAGGGGACAAACAAGGACAGACAAATGGATTAAGTCGATTACATCGACTCCAGTGTGTAACTGGTACTTAATTTATCGACCCCGAAACTATGAAAGGCAAAGTCGACCTCGGTGGAATTTGGACTCAGAACGTATTGGCAAACGAAATACCGCTACGCATTTCGCCCAGCGTGCTAACGATTCTGCCAGGTCGCCGCTAATTCACATCAGAGAAGTCTTTCAACGCGGAATTGATTGAATGGCGTGGTATAGAAAAGAGGTGGGGGTGGGGGTGGGGGGGGGGCAAAATTGGTGGTTGAAGCAAAATGATTAACTTCTGATCTCTCATTATTTTCTCCCTACCTGTTTGAAACCATTACATCGCAAGTATCACATCATCATTTTGTACTGTTACATCATCTTTGGGAATACAAATTGATCGTTGAGAGAGTTTGGAACATAATCAGGTGACGGGCACTTTTTATTTCAAGAAGTTTTGCTTCAACTTTGACTCGACTGTAATGGAGGTCGCTAATAAAATATCGGAATAATTTTTAGAGTACATTATTTACATTATTTACATTTGACGGATATTCCTTTGCTTCTTGATTCACGATGGTGTAAAAAGGCTCACAGCAGCCAATTCTAATTTCCTTTCTTTCCCAAGTTCAGATTCATGTATCTTATCTTAACGTATTTTAAACGGAATGAGACGATTGGACGTGGCCCTTTCGACGCTGACGCTTTGGCGCGGCTGGCTGGGCGTTTAACCTACCTTAGCGATAGTATGCTCTGTCGCTGGGAACAAAAAATACACAAAAGTGTACGCATACACATATATTCCCACACGTATGGACGCGTGCATCCGCAGACATTCCTATCTACAAATATTAAAACATTGAACCGAAAACAGAAAGAAAGAACGAAAGAATGAAAGAAAGAAAAAAGAGAAAGAAAGAAACAAAGAAGTCAAAATGAACATTACCAAAACCATTTTTTTCGGTACGTATTTAGAGACGTGACTAAATGTGGTTTCCATTTCAATTGAGACAGAAGAGGTTTGTGTTATCTCCTCCAACCCCCTCCCACCACCACCACCACCACCACAACTACTAATACTGCTACTATGGAAGTTTCCAATTAAAAGACATGTATTGATTTGTGTGAGCGAGAGAGAAGAGGGAGAGGCGAGTAATGGATGGTAGAGAGGAAGGAGCAGCGGGGAGAGTTTTAAAGGAGAGGAAGAAGAGATGAAGGAAGGGGAGAGAACTAAGAACTGGTTTAATCAATCGTGTCTATTGTTGCTCTGTGTGTTGTATGTATGTATGTATGTATGTATGTATATATGCATGCAAGCACGTGTGTGTGTGCGTACGTATCTGCGTACTCCACGTGTTTATGGTTGTATGTATTTGTATACCAGTACTTGTATGTATGTATGTTTATTCCGTTTCCTGTCCCTGATGAGCTGGGTTGTTATGACAAGCCTGCGAAAGTTTAAGTTGCAAGGGGCCGAATTAAGCTGCTTATTTTTAAAAATGATGATGATGATGATGATGATAATAGTTATTATTATTATTTCTACCATAGGCCTTGAAAATATTTGGGGGGGGGGAGGAGGCGATTACATGGACTCTAGTGCGTAACTGGTATTTATTTCATCAATCCCGAAAGGATGAAAAGCAAAGTCGACCTCGGTGGAATTTGAACTCAGAACGTAGTGGCAGACGAAATACTGCTAAGCATTTCGCCCGGTGTGCTAACGATTCTGCCAGCTCACCACCCTGATGATAATAGTAAGAAGAAGAAGAAGAAGAAAAAGAAGAAATCCGATGATTGCTTAACTGGCTGAAGCTTCGAAGTCACTGTGGTTTCTATTCTTGTTAACGAATAATAGATTTTTACTCTACCAAATGTATTGAGTAATCCTTGTCTCCAATGTAATCTTTTTTTATCATAACATAAAACAGCATGATATATATAAGTACACACACACATACACACACACACACACACACACACACACACACACACACACACACACTCTCTCTCTCTCTCTCTCTCTCTTTCTCATATAAAACAACTTGAACAAGAATGGAGAAAATCACATCTTTGATGATTGCACCGTATATTACGGACGATCTTTTCTCTTGTGCCAGCATATTTAGAAACAGGAATATTGTACGAAATACCAACCAAACTAGTATGTCCGAAAATTCTTTCTAACACACACACATATACTATGGGTTTCACAGGCTGTGATGGGTCGCTGAGGGAAGGGGTGATGCATCGTAAGGACTTGGAAAGGGTTGTATTTTAGGAATAGTTCTTGTCCGAGAGTAAACGTATAAGACTTCATGACAATCTTGTATCGTCGTTTTTATATATTTTCGTTCTTTAGAATGCATTAAACAAACAGACTTTTATTTCCTCTAAGTCTGTCCGTCCGTCTGTCCGCCCGACTGTCACTCTCTCTCTCACTGTCTTTCTTCCTCTTTTCCTCTTTCTCTCCTCTCTCTCTCTCTCTCTCTGTCGTCTTTTCTTTTTCTGTCTCTATCTTTCATTCTCCTCCTTCTCTTCCTCTGTCTCATTACCGCCATATGGTTGTAATTCGCCTTCTCTGTAATAAGTGAGCGACAAAAAAGCGTGTGTGTATACCTGTATATATACGTGTGTGTGTATGCATATATGTATGTATGCATGCATATATGTGTGTATACATGTATATTCATGCATATATGTACACATATATACATATATATATATAAATACATATGTATATATATATATATATATATATATATATACGTATATATGTATATATGAATGTTTGCGCGTTCACATATGTGTGTGTATGCATGTTTATGTATGTATATATGTGGGTATGTCTGTGTGTATATGTATCTGTGCATGTATGTATATATATATATATATATATATATATATATATATATATATATATATGCATGTATATATACATATATACGTGAGTGTATGTGTGCATATATACAAGTATGTATATGTGTATGTATGCATGTACGTACACATACGTACGTGTATATATATATATATACACATCAATGTTTGTATGCACACACACCCACACACACATATATATATACATATATATGTGCATATATGCGTGCGTGTGTGTGTGTGCGTGCGTGCGTGTGTGTGTGTGTGTGTGTGTGTGTGTGTGTGTGTGTGGGTGTGTGTGTTCAAGAGAGAAAATTACATTTTAGAATGAACCCCGAAAACTTATTACAATTGCCACAAATGACAACATATGTGAGCCATCTGAAACTTTAGAATGCGGAGACCCTATTAAAAATCTTACCATTATTGGTCGCTTTGGTTCCGTTTTCTTCTCTCTCTCTTTTTTTGTTAATTTTGGTTTTTATACTAGTTTTGTTTTATTTCATTTTATTTTATTTTTTTATTCTTGTCATTACTGTTCCTGTCGTTGTTGTTGTTGTTGTTGTTGGTATTGTTGTCGCTACTTCTGCTTCTGTTGCTGTTCTTGCTCTTGTAGTAGTAGTAGTAGTAGTAGTAGTAGTAGATGTTGTTGTTGTTTTCCGATGGTGTCTAAAGCGGGTAGATGCGTTTTTCTTTCGTTTTTGTTTGTTTTCGGTGTCATTTTCTTTGTTTGTTTTCTGTTAGGAGTGGGAGGAAGGGGGGGAGAAGTGAAAATCTCTTGTAGCTGTTGTTGTTGTTGCCGTGGTTGTTGTTGTTGTTGTAGTAGTTTTTGTTTTTGTTTTTTTTTTGTTTTTGTCTTTCCATTATTTGGTTGTTTTTGTTTAACCCTAAAATTTTTACAAATATGGAATGTCTTGATGGAGATAATTGCTGGATAGAGAGAGAGAGAAGGAGAAAGAAAGAGGGTGATGGAGAGAGAAGGAGAGAGAAGAGAGAGAGAAGGGAAGAGAAGAGAGGGAGAATAGAGAGAAGAGAGAGAAGGGGAGAGAAGAGAGAGGGAATAGAGAGAAAGAGAGAGAAATGGGAGAGAGAAAAGGGAGAAAGAGAAGAGAAAGGAGAGAGGAGAAGAGTGTGAAAGACAAGAGAGAGGGGGAGAGTGAGTGAGAGAAGAGTGGGGAAAGGAGAGAGAGAGAGAAACAGAAGAGAAGTAGAAAGACACAGAGGCAGAGAGAAAGAGAGAAAGATAGATAGATAGAGAGGGAGAGGGCGGGGAGCGAGAGAGAGGGAGAGACTAGATAGATAAAGAAGAGAGTGAGAGAGGGAACAGAGGATGAAAGGCACGGAGACAGGGGTGGTGGGGGAGAAAGAAAGAGGAGAGAAACGAGAGAGAGAGAGAGAGAGGAGAGTCTTAGTAGGAGAGAGAGAGAGAGGAGAGTCTTAGTAGGAGAGAGAGAGAGAGGAGAGTCTTAGTAGGAGAGAGAGAGAGAGAGAGAAAGAAAGATACAGGGACAGAACGAGAGAGAGAGAGAGAGGGGAAAAAGGAGAGGAGTGGCGGAAAGAGATGAAAAAAATGAGGAAAGAGAATGAGGACTGGAGTGGTTCGTATGTTTCTCTGTTCCCATGTCGAATATCAAATGTATCATTAGATGAGTGTCAGCTTCCTACATTACATCGCCATCATCTGACAACATCGGAGATGCTATAAATATGCCAGTCATCACCGCCATTGCATCTTGCATCTTACACACTCTCTCACACACACATACTCACGTACATACGTACATAAGTACGCAATACATGTGTGTGTGTGTGTGTGTGTGTACGTATGTAAAGGGAACATAGTCAACAGATAAGATCCAGAGATTCACACTATAAGAAAACCCTAAGTAACGCTCAAATTATTTAAACTTAGACACCGATGGCTTTACAGGGGATCAATTCCACTGGGTAAAGAATGTCTCTGAGAAGGATCAAGGTGAGCTGATATGGAGGCAATTATGCGGATAAACAGATGAGATATATACTAAATATACTAATTTGTTTATCCGCATAGTTGACTCCATATCAGCTCAACTTGATCCCTCTTATAGACATTCTTTACCCGGTGGAATTGATCCCCTGTAAAGCCATCGGTTTCTGAGTTTAATTTGAGCGGTACTGTGTCTTCTATACTGAGAATACGTACGTATGTATGTATACGTGTATCTATGTATGTATGTAAATATATATATGTATCTGTATATATATGGATGTATATTTTAATTAAATAATGACTTTAAAACACCAATGATCCACTTCTCACTGTTAATTATTGCTCCATTTCTTATCGTCTCTATATACATTAAACCACGGTTTTGCCTTTAAATTACCTACTACCGTATACCTTATAACAAAGACCATACATACTGAGGTAATACCAGGAGTGCCTTTGGATACATCTATCCCTTAGATAGTTACATAACCTCTAACTTATATATATATATATATATATATATATATATATATATATATATATATATATATATATATATATATATATATATATAGGTTATGAGCGGTAGTGGTGTCAATGAGACCCAAACGTGTCAGGTAATGCTGAGTAAGTGCTATGGATAGACCATAGTTAAGCTCCAGGTTCGGTGATTATGACATAATCACACCTTATTCGCATACACACACACACATATGTATGTATGTATATATACGTGTGTGTGTGTGTGTGTGTTAAATCTCTTATCTTTTACTTGTTTCAATCATTAGACTACAGCCATGCTGGGGCACCGCCTTCAAAAGTTTTAGTCGAGCGAATCGACCCCACTACACTTTTTTAAGCCTTGTATTTATTCTATCGGATTCTTTTGCTGAATTGCTAAATTACGAGGACGTAAAAACACCAACACCGGTTGTCAAGCGGTGGTGGAGGACAAACAGAAGCACAAAGACATACACACACACATTAATTTCGCCATCGTTTGTTTTCTAATTCCTAATAATTTTGTTAAATTGCATTCAACAACTGTATCATTAAGATAAATGAAAAAAAAATTTTAATGAGATAATTTGTAACGTTGATGTCTTTCCTAAGTTTTATTAGCAAAATACAAAATGCCTTCACCTGTGGCTTGAAACCCCATCGCAGCCTCAGTTTACCTTCCACGGTATCCACCCCGCTACCCTATTGCGCACCACACCACTGTCCAGCTCTGCTTCAAACTGCATGTCCGGTTATCTCTTCATTAGTTCGTCATTTTAAAGTTTAACATTTATTATTAGATGGAGAATATTTGCCGCGATTTGTTTTGGTTGTTAGTGGTGGTGGTCGTGGTGGGGGATTGTAATTGCGGTGATGGCGCTGTTGGTCGTCGTGGTTCTAATTGTGGCACTTTTTGGTTTGTTTTTGGTATTTTCGTTGTTCATATTTTAGTAGTAGTAGTGGTGGTGGTGGTGGTAGTATTGTAGTAATAGTAGTAGTAGTGGTGGTGTTGAGATGGTAGTGTGGGTGGTGTGGAGGGCTAAAGGTTGTTTTCAGGTTTTTTGTTGCTCTTATTGGCGGCGGCGGCGGCGGTGGTGGTGGTGGTTGTAATGGGGATGGTCTTTTTTGTTTGTTGTTTTTGGTGGTGGTGGGGGGGAGGGTGATATTTGGCATTTCCTTGTTGGTGATGGTAGTAGTGGGGGTGGTAGTGGAGATGGTCGTGGTGGTGGTGGTGGTGTTGGTAGTGGTTGTGGGTGTGATTGTAATGGTTGTAGTGGTAGTGGTGGTGGTGGTAGTGTTCGTGTTGATGTTGTTGGGGGTGGCGGTGATGGTTTTGATGGTAATGATTCTTATTATTATTATTATTATTATCATTATTATTATTATTATTATTATTATTATTATTATTATTGGTGTTGTTGTTAGTTCGGCCTTCTGATATCCTTCGGTAACCTCCGCTGACCTTAAATTTCTTCAATCCCTTTTTGCCTTCCATTTCTAATCGACTGAGCCCTCACCCCCTACCCCACCCCACCCCCAAAAAAATTTCAGGCCCCCGTGCCTATAGTAAGTAGTAAATGAAAAAAAAAAAAAAATCATTATTATAGTTGATGATGATGATGATGGTGGTGATGATGATTTTAATGTTTTCGTTGCTGGCATCTTCGTCGTTGTTGATGCAGTTGAAATTTTAGCTGCTGATTTAGTTGTTTTAATACTTGTTGTTATTGTTGCTGTTGTTGTTGTTGTTATTATCATTATTGTTGTTGTTGCTTTTTCCCCCCCACCAACCGACTAATTAACGACATGTGTAACACAAATGATCATAAACCATTTAACCTGTCCTCTCACCTTTTTATTATTATTATTATTTTTCTTTCTCTCTTTATTTCTTTTCTTTCTCACAACAGTCTGCACCACACTGCCTTTCCATAAGTACTTCGGGACACCTTAACCCCCTCCCCCAGCAGATCACCGCACACCCCCAAACACATCGACACCCTCTTTCCCATCTTTACAAGGCCACAGACACCCGTGACCCCCCCCCCCATGCATTTATTATTTCAATAGCCTCCGAAACAAGCCATCTCCCTCAAATAATGATCGTACGTTATACTATATAACATTACAATATGCTACATGGTTACACTACATTATGTATACATGGTCATATTGATGGTAGAAAATATACAATATTTATTGAAGACAGAGACGGTATTAATGATCCTTTCTACTATAGGCACAAAGCCTAAAATTAGGGGGAGGGGGCCAGTCGATTACATCGACCTGAGTACACAACTGGTACTTAATTTATCGACCCCAAAACGATGAAAGGCAAAGTCGACCTCGGCGGAAGTTGAACACGCAACGTAGCAGCGGACGAAATACCGTTAAGCATTTTGCCCGGTGTGCTAACAACTGCGCCAGCTCGCCACCTTAGGGGCGGTATTAATATTGAGAGGTAATATCTATCCCCTCTTAAACATGGATGTTCTTATAGAGCAAACTATACTGCAGTAAATACAATGAGAGAAACTCTCATGCTGGCTTTTGGTGCAAAATGCGCTCTTGTTTATATTGTCTGCGGAGAAATAAGATACTACAAGATATTGCCAAGATA
>NC_142950.1:6594678-6599678 GCF_046866305.1 Octopus bimaculoides
TGCGTGTGTGTGTGTGTGTGTGTGTGTGTGTGTGTGTGTGTAAAATTTAATTAGAAGATGTGTAAACCTCATGAAAGGATAGTTTCATCCAAGGAAATACTGGTTCAGTACCTAGTATTTTGGGGGAATGAATTTCCTTAAAATAATAGGTATATATATATATATATATATGTATAAACATGTAGTTTATATCCATTCAAGAGAAGAAAATGGAAATTAGGAAGTTAATAATTGTTTATTATTAAATCAATTGAAACGGCTGTAAGTGAAGATGACCAATTTGCTGTTAATAATGATTAACTTCCTAATTTCCATTTTCTTTTCTTTTATATATATATATAATATATATATATATATATATAATATATATATACATATATATATATATATATATATACGTATATGTCTGTCTGTTTGCGTTTGTCACCCACCACCATCTGACAACCGGTGTTGGTGTGTTTACATCCTCGTAACTTAGCGGGTTCGGCAAAAAAAAAACCCGATAGAATAAGTACAGGGCTTGCAAGAGAATAAGTCTTGGGGTCGAGTTGTTCGACTAAAACCATTCATGGCTGTGCCGCAGCATGACCGCAGTCAAATTACTGTAACAGGTAAAAGATAAAAGACAAGGTGTGTATATATATATATATGTGTGTATGTATATGATGCGTGTATATATATATCCGTGTATGTTTAGATATACAGACGTATATATGCACACTTGCTAACTATATTTTAGAGAGTTAAACAGTGGTTTAGACCTATATACCACTCTTTGTTGAAACGATTAAAGACAGAACAAAAACGACAACAGCAACAAACAACAAACAAACACACAAACAAACAACAGTAACATCAAGAATAACAACAACAACAACAACAACAACAACAACAGCTAGAACAGCGGGGAAAAAATACAAACCCATTGAATCAAGCAAGCCGACAAAAGTTTTTGATACCTCAAACAGGAGAGAAAGCAACAACAACAAAACAGCGACAACGGCTTCATCATCATCATCATCATCATCATCACATCAACAGCAACAACGTCAGCGTCAGCCTCAGCAGTAAGAACAATAAGAACAGTGGCAAGAGCAGTGATAACCGGAGCAGTGTCTAGAAATCCGTTTCGGGACCTTAAGAAGCCCGGAAAAGCACAGCATGGGACAACTGGGTTTTTTGTGTAAACAGGAAGTAATAGCAGAACTCACCAGATTTTTTAGCGAGAGAGAGAGAGAGAGAGAGAGAGGAGAGAGAGAGAGGAGAGAGAGACACACAGACAGAAAGAGGAAGAGAGAGAGAGAGAGAGAAAAGAAAAACGATAATAATAATAATAATAATAATAATAATAATAATGATAATGATAGTGGTGATGATGATGGTGGTGGCGGTTGCGGCGTTGATGTTGGTGCTGGAGGTGCTTTTAGTGGTTGTGATGAAGGCGATGACGATGATGATAATGATAATGATGATAGATATTACTACTGCTACTACTACTACACTAGTGATGATGATGATGGTGATAATAAGCTTTTCTTCATTGGCCCACAAGGGTGACGAATGGGAGACGTTTCAAAGACGATTCGCAAAAACAGTGCATACACACACAAACACACACACACACACACACACACATTTACATGCATACGTATGTACTTACACACATAGATAGATACATATATACACATACACACACATATATAGAGAGAGAAAGAGAGAGAGGGGAGAAACAGAGACAGAAGCGCGAAGAGTTCGGTGTCAAGTTAGTGTTAAGAAATTTCCTGCAGAGAACATTAAATTGTTAACTAGAAATATAATTATGTTGTGGGAAAAGAAATTAATGTTAATCAACGATTGATATTGTTTTTACCTGATTTCGGAAAATACGCAGAATAATTTCGAGCGTGTTTCGCTCTTATTATTCCTTCATCAGCGGAACATGGATCTTAGTGTACTTGACGAAGAGTGACGGAGATATAACTGTGTGCAAAATGACATCATTACGTGTGTCCATATATATATATATATATATCTCAATTAGAAAAAAATTACTTTTCACTATGCATTCACCATCGAAACCACCACCACCATCATCATATCATCATTACCATCATCATCACCATCATCATCATCGTAAACAACAGCAACACGAAGAACATGTACATCAAATAAACTTCAGTCCTTCCAGTCGGGTGTCTAAATTCATTATAAATTGATGAAACGAAGAGTTAACATGGACAATATACCTCCACCACCACCATCACCACCACCACCATCACCACCACCACCACCACCACCATCACCACCACCGCCACCACCAACACCACTAGCACCAGCATCGTCCCCCACCACCAGTTATATACGAGCGAAATGACGACGTGCTTCATCTATTTTTTTTTCTGGCCAGTTAAAATTATCCTTAGTTCTTAGAAAAACAATGGCGATTTGTACATCCTTTCTCTGTGTGTGTCTGTATGCGTAGATGTCTGTACGTGTGTGTTTGTGCTTGTATGTGTGTTTGTATGTGTGTGTGTGGACTATACATTGTAACATGTATATCAACAATAGGACTGAGAATTGATATCTCTGGGGAGGCATCTCTATGTACTAAGCTCACTTACCGTAGACGCTTACTATTTTTTCCTCTCTCTCTTCCCTCTCTTTAGCTGTTGCCTTTTCTCTCTCTGTCTCATTCTTTCTCCCCCCCCCTCTTTGTAAACACACTTGTATGTAAGTCTGAATATTTGCACGCACTTATGTATATGTTTATCATATATATTATCATTATGTTACTACGTAGATATCTCTCTATATTATATACATAAAATATGGTATATATAATTTCATTATATACTAAATAATTATGTTACATAATAGTTTTATGTATATATTAACTTTAGTATATATAAATATTCGTACATATACATATATGTATAAATATACATATATATATATATATATATATATATATATATATTATAAGCAATGTTAAATCTCTGAACTAGGTGTTAACAGTAACTGCACGATAAAGTGAAGTATATTTGCCATTTAAATGTGGCTGACCCCTAAGGGTGGATGTTACTGTTTGCTTTTAGCTCCAGGAGAACATCTCCTCCAGCTGGCTTATCGACACATATCTGTGTCCTGTCTATTTTTGCCAAGGGAAGTTATCCTTCCCATCTTGATCTGCGATACGTACGGACCCGAGTTTCAGGGTTATTTCCCTTCTTCAGCGTACGATAATTGCCGACCTTTGATGAGAATGACAATCCCTTGGCAATATATAAAGTCTTTTTCCAGTGAAGTTATTCACTGATATCGAAAAAGTGAAAACAAGCAATGTTAAATCTCTGAACGAGGTGTTAACAGTAACTGCACGATAAAGTGAAGTATATTTGCCATTTAAATGTGGCTGACCCCTAAGGGTGGATGTTACTGTTGCTTTTAGCCTCAGGAGAACATCTCCTCCAGCTGGCTTATCGACACACATATATATATATATATATATATATATATATATATATATATATATTATATATATAATTATACATATACATACACACTTACACATACATATGTATATATAATTGAGTAACAAAGACGTACCGGTGTCAATTCATTACAGCCGTTTCAAGCGACTCCTTTAATTGATTAATAAAAAACATTTTTTTTTAATGGTATTTTGGGCGTCTGCAAATGAGGCAGTCTTCGGAGGAATTTTGAGTTTTTAGTGATCTTCCTTTCCTTGATTCTTCTCGTCCTCCTCCTCCTCCTCCTCATCATCATCATCATCTTCTTCTTTTTTTCCCTTCTTATTCTTTTCTTCTTCTTCTTCTTCTTCTTATTCGAGATGATTGAAATTAGCAAGTTGCTTAAAGAAGTCGGACAGCATTCTTGGGAGTTAGGTGGATGAGATAGATTTTGAAGCACAGTCCATTCAAATTTTGGAGTATTATTTTCTTACAAATGGTCTAAATATGTTTCATATGTGTGTGTGTATCTATATTATATGTGTTAGAAAAATTAATAAGGTACTAAGATATCTAGTACATATATATACATACACATATATGTATATATACATTTATATATATATTTTATATGAATATATATATATATATATATATATATACACACTCACTAATATGCTTATACATATGTACGTATATATATAGATTATATATATATATATATACATATATATATATATGAAACTACATATGCATGTGTGTATAATTATAAATAAGCGTATACAGGTGCTCATATATGCACACACACACGTATATATATGTACATACATACATACATACATACGTACATAACATATACATACATACACTCACACATGCACACATACACATATATATAGATATATGATATATCATATCTTATATATATATATTATTTCTTTACTACCCACAAGGGGCTACACACAGAGGGGACAAACAAAGACAGACAAACGGATATAAGTCGATTATATCGACCACAGTGCGTAACTGGTACTTATTTAATCGACCCCCGAAAGGATGAAAGGCAAAGTCGACCCTCGGCGGAACTTGAACTCAGAACGTAGCGGCAGACGAAATACCGCTAAGCATTTCGCCCGGCATGCTAACGTTTCTGCCAGCTCGCCGCCTTATATATCTTATATATATATATAAGAACACACACACACACACACACACACACACACACACACACACACACACACACCACTCACACACGTACACACACGCATTCAGAGATGCATCTGTTGGCGTATATTAGGAAGTTGTCTTTTCTGTACTTTCTCAATAATTCTTGACATATACAGATCTTATCTACGACTCTTTCCTCTTAACATTTCTGGAAGCTTCTTTGTGGCTGCTCAAATTGTTGTTGTTATTGTTGTTTGAGGTGGTGTTGGTATTGTTTCTATTGTTATTAGGCCTCGGCGTTGTTGTTGTTCATATTGTTGTTGTGGTCGTTTGAAGCCTTTCCTCCTTTGTTCGTTAATTTTC
>NC_142950.1:6612178-6615036 GCF_046866305.1 Octopus bimaculoides
CTACTCATTCTCCTACTTGTTCCCTTTCTACTACTACTACTACTTTTACTACTACTACTACTACTGCTGCTGCTTCTACTTTTTCTTCTTCTTCTACGCATAGATATATATTGTATATATATATACATACACACACATATATACATACATATATATACATACAAATACATGCGTACAAACATATATACATACATACAGGTATACGAGGGGTACCCAAAAGTAACCGGAAATGTTCTCTGTGGGATAAATCCTTTGTAGTTCAGGCTTCCGCCGCTAGAAGCCACTTGATGCGACTCTCAGGCATCAGTCTAGCGACCGGCATCTTCCAGTGGGGTTGCACTTCTACGTGGTGCGTCTTTGTTTTGCAGTGTTATTTCCCTGTTCGTCGGATTTTGCGATGGTTAAAACGAAGGAACAGTGTACTTCCCGTGAAATTCTGTTTTCTGCTCGAGAAAACGGTGGCCGAAGCAGTTGTCATGCTTTATACAGCTTATAGGGACGCTACCATGAACAAAACACAAGTTTACGAGTGGTTTCCACGTTTTAGGATTGGTCACTTGTCACTTGAAGACCAACCTCGTTCAGGGCGTCTATCGACCTCCCGAACGAATGAAAACATCACGAAAATTCATGAACTGATCTTGGAAGACCTCCAGGATTACTCACTTTTGACAGCTGAGTAAACTGGAGCAACGTGAAATGAAGTGTTTTGCTCTCAAGAACACAACGCCAAGCCCGGTCCAAGAATCGAAACCACAATCTCACGGTCACGAGTCCAGCACCCAAACCGCTAAGCCACGCGCCTCCAAAAAACTTGTTAGTCCCACGTCTACGTTTGCTGCGTTTATTTTAAAAGCCAGGGTGAACACGGCAGGGTTAGAACCCGGGATACCAAGTGGCAAAAAAACAAACTGAAATAAAACACCGGATGAAACTGTTCTTCTACCAGCACCACCACCACCACCACCGTACCTACCCTCAACCCCCCACCCCATCTAACCCCCACCTGTTTTACCGGCTTAAATGATATAGCGGTTGATAGAATCGTTAAAGGTAAGTAAACACGAAACGTATGTGAGAAAGAGTGACGGACAGTCAGACAAACTGACAGACAGACAGATGGTCAAAACGACTGGCAGACGGGCAGACGGATGTACAGACAGACAAACAAGTAATCAGACAGACAGAGAGAAATATAGACTGACTGACAGACAGGTAGACAGACAGAGAGACAGATGGACAGAATGACTGACAGACAGGCAGACGGGTGTAGATATAGACACATAGACAAGCAGTCAGACAGATAGACAGACAGGCTGAGAAACAGAGAGAGATATAAACAGATAGACAGACAGATGGGCAGAACCGCTGACAGACAGGCAGACGGGTGTACATATAGACAGATAGACATAGACAGACAGACAGAATGAGAGACAGAGAGAGATATAAACAGTCAGACAGACAGGCAGACAGACAGGCAGACAGACTGACTGAGATGTATAAACAGACAGTCAGACAGACAGACAGACTGACATCTATCCATACATACATAATGATAGACTTTTGACAGCCGATGAGATAAGACAGACAGACAGACAGATGGACAGATAGACTTATGACAACCTGTTTTTAAATGGGATGACGAGAGGAGGGTGGCGAATGAGTAGGAGGTGAGTGGTGTGTGGAGCTTGGGAACGGCTGAATGGATGAGAGATGGAACGACATGGGAGAGTAGACAGAGAGTTTCGGAGATTGAGTCTGAGATCTGTGGTGACCAGAGTAAAGGGATCGGCGATTCGTGAAGGAATTTTCGCAACATGGGAAAGGAATATTGGAGAATGGAGTAGAAATATGGAAGGAAGGAAGGAAGGAAGGAAGGAAAAGAAAGATAGATAGAAATTGAGGAGGTATGAAGTAAAAAGAAAGAAAGAAAGAAGGGTAGAAAGAAGGAAGGAAGGAAAAGAAAGATAGATAGAAAGTGAAGAAAAGGAAAAAGAAAGAAAAAGGATAGAAAGAAAGAAAGAAAGAAGGAAAGGATAGATAGAAATTGAGGAGGAATGAAGTAAAAAGAAAGAAAGAAGGGTAGAAAGAAGGCAGGAAGGAAAAGAAAGATAGATAGAAAGTGAAGAAGAAAGAAGGAAAAAGAAAGAAAAAGGAGGATAGAAAGAAAGAAAGAAGGAAGGAAGGAAAAGAAAGATAGAAAGTGAGGAGAAATGAAGAATGAAAGAAAGAAAGAAAGTAAGAAGGAATGAAGGAAGGAAGGAGGCTAGAGAGAAAGAATGGTGATAAGAAGGAAGGAAAAGGAAGAAAGGTAAAAGATACGAGGAAGGAAGGAGGAAAGAAAGAAACAAAGATAGAACAAGACAAAGAAAGAAAGAAAGATAGAACAAGACAAAGAAAGAAAGAAACATCATTGTTAAATTAGATGGAAATGCAAAGTGTAATGAGTTTGTTACATGTGTTGTATTGTTGACAAATAATCAGGTAATTAATTTGTTTTAAGGTGAGGGATAGATCTAATTTGGTGGTCTCCAGATTCGGAGAAAGACGATTCTGCAATTTAAAAAGTCTCCGACTTGCTCAGAAGATTCGTTTCTGGTGGTCAAATATTTGTGCTGATGACATTGGCTCACTCCTTCAGCCATCGAATGGACATCGGACGTGTGTGTCTCACGTCCGATGTCCACGTGATCGCGGAACCACGTGAAATGAAGTTCTTTTGCTGAACACAACGCACCTCCGGGTGTGGGAATTGAAACCACTATCTTGCGACCGTGAGGCCAACACCCTAAACCACTAAGCCACGTGCCTCCACATATGTATGATGTACGTGTGCATGTATGTGTATATATGTATGT
>NC_142950.1:6620536-6625536 GCF_046866305.1 Octopus bimaculoides
AACGAAAATACACACAAAAAAAAAAATCTTAGAGAAATAATTCGGGTTTTATATTTATATAATATTCATACTATTTAATACGAAAAGTATGTATATATACGTGCACATGTATTTATAACTATAAATATTTGCATATATAGTTATTTATATATATATATATATATCAATAATATATATTGCATATATATGTATAGATACACGCACATATATACATAACTGAACGTGTATATATATATAATATATATAACCAGAGACTATCTGTTGAACTGTATACTTGTATATATCTACCAATGTGATTCTTACTATCAACTCCTGGTGAAATACCTGCTTAGTTTCAAAGGTGATGTTATATTCGTTTCACAGGTGAGAAATTGAAATTGTTCTTTACGTTCGTTTTTGTCTTTCTTTTTCTTTATTTTTATTCTTTATTTTTATTCATTTATTTGAACTATTTGCAATTTTTTTTTGTTATTAACTATATAATGTCAACAAAAAAAAACGAAAAAAAAAAACGAGAATAATGTGTAGATAATAAATTTGATTTATTTGTTCTTTGTTGATGGGTTCAACTCAGCCCCTAATCTGAGCAGACATAATTAAAGACGTTCTTCTGGTGGCCACCACGTTTTGTTTTTTGGAAAAGTCGTTGACTGAAAAACTTATTTGAGGGAAAGTATAAACCCATGTAATGTGTGTGTATTCATATATAATGTATTTATAATGTAATGTGTATATGTGCTGTATAGATACCTTATAATGTATATATACGATTTCTAATATATGTGTGCCTAACCGACACGTGTGTATAATGTATATGTAGTCTGTTATGCGTGTATATAAAGATCAGGCGTACAGCGGGCTGAGCTCTGCAGGTACAATAGCCCGGGCCTGGAGATGCAGCTAGGGGTTCCTTAGATATCTGACGGGTCCGATTAACCTACACACACACACACGATATGTGTAACGGGAGCTTTTCTTATCAAGGACCGAACTCATTGTTCCCCGTTGCAAAATTTCTTTTCTAAGCCCTTCGTTATCCCCTGGCTGACCATGTCTTACTTATGGTACCTGACCATAAGTTAACACAGCGTGGCTATTATTATTATTATTATACAGAGTAATAAGGCGGCGAATTAGCAAAGTCGTCAGACCGTCGGTTTAAATGCTTCGCATATTTGCTCCGATCCTCTGGATCCCGCCGAAGTCAACTTTTTTTTTTCTTTTTATTCTTTTGGAGTGGTTAAAAATGTACCAACCAAGCACAATGAACTGGTGGTACTTTAAACAACGTCAGATTTGTTGCCCTGATGTATTTGTTCTGGTTCTTCGCATTCTCAGTTCAAATCCAGTTATAGTTTAGCTTAATTCGGTCCTCCCACTTTTTAACAACGCGATCAAATATTTTGGGTACCTTTATTAGATCTCCACAGTATTTTTCTTGTGAAGTATTCGAGCCAGGTCTCCAGGCTGAGAATACCTTAATCCCACCTGCCCCACCTCTTTCTCGAAACCTCTGGAAAACAAATATTAAGAAGCATTTCGGGATAACTATATTATACGGGACACAGATTTACATTGGGTGGTTCTTGTCCTAAGCCACGAATAATATACAAGATGGTTATTATAATAGGCCATAGGTTTTATTTTTCACGTGTTTGTCATCTGACTGCAGCCATGCTACAGCATCGCCTTGAAAATTTTTTTAGTCGAATGATTCGATCCCAATACTTACTCTGTTTTCTTTTAAGCCTGGTAGTCTATCAGTCGCTTTTGCCAAACCGTTAAGTTACGAGGGTGCAAACACACCAACAACGGTTTCAGGCGCTGGTGGGGAACACACACTCACACACACACACACACACACACACGCATATATACGACAGGCTTTTTTTTTTCAGTTTCCGTCTACCAAATCCACTCAAAAGGCTTTGGTCGGCCCAATGCTATAGTAGAATACACTTTCCCAAGGTACCATGCAGTGGGACTGAGCCTTGAACTATGTGGTTGGGAAGCGAGCTTCTGACCACACAGCCACGCATTAAACCCGATTGACCAGTTTTAATTTAAACTTGAGCAGGTGGTGGGGATTAGTTTCTTAAATCGGGCAGGATTTGAACTCATGAACTTTAGATCCAGCATTAAATATTTTAAGGACACTCTCTGTAATCCACCCGTCTTCTATTAACGGTTGGTTTTGTTTCTGTAGAGCCCCATGTGTCATTTTTGTTTTGCTTATGTCTATAATCATAGACAGGCCAACCGTGACCATCGCGTCATTTTAGGATATTAGCTTGAATTATAGGGTCCCATATAGTACAGATATAATATCCTTCCTTCTTTGAGGCAGATTGGAATTTGGCTGTTATTTCTAGTGGGACAACCACATAGAGGTCCACCCCGCTAGAAATGTTAGTTTCCATTGTCGTTTGGACGCTTGAATTGACACCAATATATAACTGGTATTTTTTCATCAACCCCAGAAGTGAAAGACAAAGCTGATTTTGGTGGGATTTGAACTTAGATTGTAAAGAGGTTTGTACAGAGCAAAGTGTTTTGTCCGACAATTTAGCAATTCTACTAACCTAGAATTAAAAATAAGTCTTTCTGCTATTGGAGAAGTAGTTGGTCAATTACATTGACCCCCGATGCTCAGCTGGTACTTACTTTATCGACCCCGAGAAGTTGAAAAGCAAAATCGACGGCACTACTTAAATACAGAGGTCCCGCTTAAATTGAGGTCCTGATGCATCTATGTAACGATATGTTTTTACACTGCTCACTCGTTAGGGAGTTAGTGTTAGTTTTAGTGTGGGTTAGGGTTACGTAGATGCGTCGGAACCTGTATTTAAAGTAGTACCAAATCGACTTCGGCGGAATTTGAACTTAGAATGTAATAAATCGGAAGAAATACCGTTAAGCCTTTTTCCCGTTGCGGTAACCATTCTGCCAGCTCGTCGCAATGATAATAATAACCCTTTCTGCTGAAGGCACAAGGCCTGAAATATGAGGGAGTGGACTAGTCGATTACATCGACCCCAGTGTTACACTGGTACTTAGTTTATCGATCCCCAGCGAATGAAAAGCAAAGTCGACCTCGGCGGAATTTGAACTCACAACGTAGCGACGGGCGAAATACCGCTAAGCATCTCGCCTGGCGCGCTAACGATTCTGCTAGCTCACCGCCTTAATAATAATAATAATAACTTTTTTTACTATGGGCACAAGGCCTGAATTTTGGTGGGGAGGGGACCAGTCGATTACACCGACCTCCAGTATTTAACTGGTACTTAATTTATCGATCTCTAAGAGATGAAAGGCAAAGTCCGCCTCCGCGGAATGGAAGGACGAAATGGTGTTAAGCATTTGGCCAGGCATGCTAAGGATTCGGCCAACTCGCCGCAGTAATAAGGACCTTCCTACCGAAGGCACAAGGCCCGAAATTTCAAGGGAGGTGGGGGGGGGGGGCTAATAGCTGAAGTCGACCCCAGTACGTGACTGATGCTTATTTTCATCGACCCCCGAAAGAATGAAAGGCAAAGACAGTTTCGGCGGAATTTGAACTCGGAACGTAAACCCGGAAAAAATGCCGCGAAGCTAATAATAATAACAATAATAATAATAATGGTTTCAAACTTTGGCACGAGGCCAGCAATCTAGGGACAGGGGTAATTCGATTAGGTCAATCCTAGTATTCACTTGGCACTTATTTTATCGATCCAACAAGGCCCGAAATTTCGAGGGGAGGGGTGGCTAGTCGGTTTTATCGACCCCAATACTTCATAGGTATTTTACTTTATCGGTCCCAGAACAGTAAACAACAGTTAACCTCGGTGGGATTTGAACTCAGAACTTAAAGAACCAGGACAATGTCTTTGTTTTTGTTTTTTTTCGATGCTCGACTGATTCTATTAGCCGACCGCTCTAACTGCAGTCGAGCAGCCCCTATAATCAAAAATGCGTCCCAGCTGTAACCATCTCTTTTTTTGATCCTGTTTCTTTTCATAGAGGGTGATTTGAGTGTTTGAGAGAGAGATTTGGTTGCTATTTTTAGTAGATCACACGCACTTGTCTAGAAAAAAAAACTGCAGCTGATAACACTGAAGACGTGTGTGCGTGTGTGTTTGTGTGTGTGTGATTCGTTAGTGCGTGTGTAACTGCCTTCATCCTTTTCCGCACACACACACACACACACACGTCTACGATTCACTATAAATGGAACAGTTGACACCTTTCATTCCCAACGTCTTGTGTTCTGGCAGATTCGGGAAGGCAGTTTGCTTTTTTTCTTTTTGTTTTTTGTTTTTCCTTCTCCCCACACTCTCTTTACTAACTCCAACTGCAATTAATATGCTAACAATTTCAGAACATATTTACAAAGAATGCGACACAAACGAACACAAATACTCCGTCTCTAGTGGTATGACCCTGTCTCTGTGTGTGTGCGTATATATATATATTTATCTATAAAATGGGACAAAAACGCAATAGAGGACAATAAAACATTCGGACAAATAGACGATCAACAATTTGGACAGGCAAGTGCCAGAAGTAATAACTGTTTCGGGCAGTTACACTTGATATATATATATATATATATATATATATATATATATATATGCACGCACGCACGCGTGTGTGTTATGGCAATGTTTCGGTATTAGTATATGACGTCAGTCATGGGTGGGTGTGTGTGTGTGTGTGTGTGTGAGTTTTTGACTGTTCAGCTCCGTCGAGCAGATGAAACGCAGTCACACACTCATGACGTCATATACTTTTACCGAAAGACTCTATTCTTATAGGCGCTAGCTGTGTGGATAAGAAGCTGGCTTTGCAGCCACGTGGTTTCGGGTTCGGTTACCTTGGGGAAGTGCTTTCAGCCACAGCCCCGGATCGACCAATGCCTGGTGACGAGTGAATTTGGTAGATGGAAACTGCATGGAAGACAGTGATAGATAGATAGATGTGTGTATGTATATATGTGTGTGGGTATATATATATAT
>NC_142950.1:6640536-6648036 GCF_046866305.1 Octopus bimaculoides
ATTATGCATTTTCAAGTCACCGAAGACTGTGTTTTCAATTCCCTCCTGTGATATCTCTAGTAATAACAACTGTTAAATTTTCCTTCACCACCACACCTACACAACTTTGGGGTCTTCCTTGTTTGTTTGTTTGCTTTTTTGGCAGGGAGTGTGTTTTATGAATTAGTAGGAGTAGAGTACCCATGGTACTATTCAGGGCTTCTGAGATTAGTGATAGGAAAGGAAGGACATTAGCCTGTCAGTGCAAGGTGGACAGTGACACGATACATTTCAGGGCCTCCGTGATTGGTAAGAAAGGGAAGACATTAGATCGACGGTGGAAGACGAACAGTACCATTGGTACTTTTCAAGGTCTCCAACATTGGTGGCAGGAATGGAAGGGCGTTAGTCTCGGGGCAGAGATTTGACCTCGATATTCGTAACATGATGGACCCCATTCAAGAGAACCGTAGGGCCTGATGGCGATGCTAAACTTAGAATATAAATCTAAGACCCCCCAAAAACAAGAACGGTTCGACACCGCTTCCACTTACCAAAATTCATTCACAACCTGTGGTTGTAGTTGTAGACGTGCTATAAGATGAAGACATCGTAGGTTAAAATAAGATTTTTTTTAATCTCAAATATCAATGAGATATTGCAAGTGAGAAGCTGCAACTGTCATAATCTACGACGTGAGTTCGATCCAAACTTTCATCATAAACGAAATTTTAAATCTCGTAAAAGTTACGGGTCCGTTTTCTTTTGGGGGTTAGATTGTACCCTAATTCTTGTTTGACCCTAGGTCATCCCTCGTCCAGTAAACAAGACCAATGATCAAAAGCATTCCACCTGTCACATAATGTATTTAGCATTGTCTCTTTTTTAAAGTAGCTGCGATTTGCCAGATATTTCGTTGCTATGTTTTTTTAAAGTCTAGCGACATGCACGTTAATTTCACGAGCAGGCTGTTCCGTTGATCGGATCAACTGGAACCCTCGACGTCGTAAGTGACGGAGTGCCAACATGTGTGCATAACCTTCAAACTGTGTCCTACACAAAATCACTGACTGTTAAGAATCATGCTTTCGACAGTTGTGGCGAATACGGAATCATATTTATGTTTTCAAATCTGGTCGTAAAATTAGGCCTACAAAAAGTTTTTTTTTTTATTTCTTCGGCAGCTTTAGGTAGTGATAAAAACCGACCGCTTACCGCTGTCATTACAGCTCGTAAAGTTTCGCCAACACCTCTCCTTCGCAAGACACAAACTGTAAGTAGAAGCTTACTTGTTAAAAATGACAGTAAGTTATGTGGAACTCTGAAGTCGTTGGCACAATGCTACAGCCCGATGTTAGCAGCCCAACAATAGCTATTAGATTATAACATGGCTAGTGAATAAGTATATATACGGCGACGGCGTATGCATTTAGCCTCACTCATATGCATTTAGTCTCATCGAAACTTACCCCCGTGTAGCTCTGATACCCTACTTATTCAGCGATTTTTCAGAAAACTTTGCTCAAGGCCGTCTCAGCATCATTACAGGCCCCGGAGGAGTGGAATACAATAGAATTTATTGTATTTATTGCCAGGAAGTCACAGAATATATAGATTAGAATTGGGCCCTTAGACTCCGGGAAGTCCCTGGCAAACATCCACTGCACCCATGCCTTATGATAGTACTGCTTTTGTTAACCTTTACATTCTGAATTGAAATCACATAGAGACCGACATTGCTTTTCATCTTTTCGAGTTCGCCATCGACTGCTTACACACCACCACCATCATCAGCTGGTCATTGAATGCCTTCAATGGAGTTAACTCTGCTGCAAGCTTTCAGACCAGGTGACTGGTCTAGGAATAAAATAGCAAGTCATTTCTTCGTTTTCCCCACCCTTCATCGCTCATCACTTTCAGGTACCTTACAAATGTTTTAACCACTGATCTTCTTACTCCTTTTGCTTACTTGAAGTACCAGTGAAGTAATGAGATATGGTATAATTGTCTACAGCCACTATCAAAAAGAAAAAAAGGAAGAAAAAAAACGTGTCCTTTTATACATGTTAGAAATAAATATATTTACTTTGAATTTAACATTTGTATGTTGTTACTTCGACTGACAGAAGACATAAAATGTGAGCAAACAGGATTTCTTCTTCTCTTATCTGCGTTGGTCATGTGATAGATCGTCTGCTCTATCCATTTTGGTATGTGATACTGTGTATCGTCTGCTCTGTGTGCGTTTACAGAAACCTGTTATCTCTTTGCTCAGGAATATAATACAATGCAACTAGTGTGTGTGTGTGTGTGTGTGTGTGTGTGTGTGTGTGTGTGTGTGTGTGTAATAGAAAAAAATTAACCGAATTCCCTGTTCTCTTCTCTTGGATCTACACTCTGTAATTTGTCAATCAAAATCGGACTGTTTAATACTTGATTGGAAGTTGAACATACTTAGATATGCAAGGAGGTTTCTGCAACAATTATTATGCTATCTTATTCGAAATGGTAACTGTTCAACACACTCTCACTCAAACATAGACAAAGTGAGAGAGAGCCATGCAGGTATACGTGTACAGTTATCCACACGCAAGCAACACATACGTACAAGTGGTAACAAATATATAGACGCTCTTCTATGAACACTTAACATTATATAAACCCATATATCTCGAAGGTTAAACACCACACACACACACATACAAGGTGTCCATAAATTACCTTTGCAATTTGAAAAATTCAGAGAAAAAGTAAACACAGAAGTATAACTCAGCAGGTTGCGTGCAACCAATGAAGCCGACGTGGAAATGTTGTGATGTTTCTAATAAAACTTTATTTGCCGATGTTTTCTAATAAAATCTGCCGAGTTTTCATTATTCTTTTGTTTTTCTGAATTTTTCAAATTGTAAAGATAATTTATGGACACCATATATATATATATATATATATATATATATATATATATATATATACACACACACACACACATACACACACACACACACACACACACACACACACACACACACACACACACACACACACACACACACACACACACGTTTACGTACATATACTTTCGGTCAAGGTGACACAATTTATCGAACACGCAAGTGCTTTCAGTGTCTGTGTGTGTATATGTGTATCTACATTTATCTGTGCGTATATGTGTCCTGGAATCTACTTAGGTAAATTCCTTAAAAATTATGAAGATACTTTCTAAAATAGCCTTTACTGTCAATATACACGTTTTGAATATGTGTATATGTACGCGCGTGTGTATATATATATATATAAAATATAATATACATACGTGTGTGTGTGGATTTGTGAAGGTATGTCATCAGCTGGATAAAGTAGCATGTAATTTCAATACTGTGTGTTTGTGTGCGAATGTACATAAAAATGCTATATGCTTGTGTGTGTGTGTGTGTGTGTGTGTGTGTGTGTGTGTGTGTGTGTGTGTGTGTGTGTGTGTGTCTAAATGCGTGTATACTTGCAGTGGTGATATATGTATTTATGTAATCAGGTGAATATATAAAAAAAAGGGGGTAAGATAAGTAGGTTAGTGTAGAAAACTAAAACATTACTTAGAACGCCTCAAATCGCCTCCAGGCATCCTAGCTTGCTTTTGTAAAACTGAAGAATGTCAGTATGTGTGTATTACGCGCACATACATATATATGAGAGAGGGGGGTAGTAGAAGGATGAGTATAATTTATATATATACTATCACAATACCCGCCGAAAATTAGTGGGTAAATTTATATCCCTTCAGTGATTCTTAATCTTTTGTCTTTTTTTTTTTGTTTTGTTGTTTTGAAGTATTACTTATCATATTCATAATTGATTTCTTCAAATAACTTTTATATATCTTCTGCAGTTCGAAGTCGATCAGTTCCCCAGTGCCAGAATATTTTCTTCGGTTAAACTTGCAGTTACGTAGTTCATGTTTGAAATGTCCCTTCGTTATTTTAAACTCTTATATATATATATATATATATATGTATATATAGTTTCAAACATGACATTTTTCAACAAAACCTAGAATGGTATATAAATCTGCTTTCCACAATTAAGGGGGAATGAAATTTTGAGTGGAAATGTCTGATTTCCGCAGTAAAAGGATTAAATATTACAGAAGGTCATTGTAGGTTAACATATTCCTTCTCGTACGTCAATAACAAAGAAAGAATGTGACAGAATTCCTGTTTAACCTACAGTATATATATATATATATATATATATATATATATATAAATACATATAATTAAATATATATATATATATATTATACATTATACACATGCGCTGCAATCGTATTGCGTAATTTTGTTCAACTAATTTCATTATTTTCAGTATAAATTATTCGTAATACAAATGGGACATTTTGGAAGTTAGACGCTAATGGTAGATGCGATGTAGTGCAATCGATAATACAGTTGCCAAACTAGTGATAATTCCCATTAATATGTCGCATAATCATTCATTTTCTATCTCAAATTGCTACTTATGAAGTCTTACATCCCTGTGCATGTGTTTTTGTGTGTGTATGTATTATTATATATATCGTTTATATTTTTTTAAATTTTATTTCGGTAATTGGACGGCGGCCATGCTGAAGCACCGCCTAAAGAGTCTAGTCAAACATATCGCTCCCAGTATTTATTTTTCAGTCCTGATACATACATATATTATCAGTCTCTTTTATCCAACTGCAAAGTTACGGCTATGTAAGCAAACCAACATCAGTTGTCACGTGGTGGTGGTGGGCGGGGACAAACACACACCCACACACACACACATATGTACAGGCAGGACAGGCTTTTGAGCTTCCGTCTATCAAATCCACTCACAAGGCTTTGGTCAGTTTAGGAGATCCATGCACAAGGTGCCACGCAGTGGGACTGAACCTGAAACCACGTGGTTGGTGAAGAAAACTTCTTACCACGCTTGTGCCTCTGCATATTCTTTTATTCTTTTATTCTTTTATTCTTTTACTTATTTCAGGGATTTGACTGCGGCACCGACTTAAAGGGTTTTTAAAGAAATCGACAACAGGACTTATTCTTTATAAACCTATTATTCTATCGCTATCTTTTGCCGAACCGCTAGGTTACGGGAACATACAAACACCATCGGTTGTCAAGCGATGGGCGGAGGAACACACACACACACACACACACACACACACACACACACACACACACACACACACACACACACACACACACATACATACACACACGTGTGATAAATAGCTTGCTTACCAACCACATGGTTCCAGGTTCAGTCCCGCTGCATGGCACCTTGGTCAAGTGTCTTCTACTATAGCCCCCGGGTCGACCAAAGCCTTGTAAGTGGATCTGGTCGACGGAAACTGAAAGAAGCCCGTCGTATATATTTGTATATGTTTGTATGTCTGTGTTTGTCCCCCAACATCGCTTGACAACCGATGCCGGTGTGTTTACGTTCCCGTCACTGAGCGGTTCGGCAAGACAGACCGACAGAATAAGTACTAGGCTGACAAAGAATACGTCCTGGGGTCGATTTGTTCGACTAAAGGCAGTGCTTCAGCATAGTCGCAGTCAAATGACTGAAATAAAATTTTTAAAAATAAAAGAAAAATATGAGAGAGAGACAGATATGATTTGTTATACTTTAAGTTTCATGGTATAAATTATTATTCAGCTTTTTGGTAGCGTCTATAAATGAATATGTTTGTTGCGTGTTAAATACAAAACCATGAAACTCAAAGTCGGTAACCAGCTAGCTTGTATTTTTCCCGTATTTCTGACACTGCATTCTTTGTCTTTTTTATCATATGGTCAGAGAACGACGTTGCGTGCACATGCGAGTTTATACATGTATGCATATGTATGTATGTATGTGTGTGTGTATGTATGCGTATATATATATATATATATATATATACATACATACATATCCATGTGCGTGTATGTTTATGAATGCGTATATGTATATATACGTGTGTGCATGTATAAGTGTATGTATATGTTTGTATATATATATATATATATATATATGTGTGTGTGTGTGTGTGTGTGTGTGTTCGACATGTGTGCGTGCAAGGAATGTAATTTTTATGAAAAATAAAAATTGTAGTTCGACGTTTTACATTTGGAAATATAAACACGGACGCACGCGCTCTTGTCTGTCCGTCAGTCCGTCAGTCTGCCTGCCTGCCTGTCTGTCTGCCAGTCAGTCACATTTCTCTGTTGGGTAACGCACATTAATTAACGTTTGAGTAAACGGGTGCCAATGGGTACATCTCGTGTGCAGAAACAGTTTAAAACTTGAAAACAAGCACAACGATATTACGAGCTAAAAACCTTAAGCATCATAAGTCAGTTTCACAATAGAAAACATATATATATATATATATATATATATATATATATGTGTGTGTGTGTGTGTGTGTGTGTGTGTGTGTGTGTGTGTATGTATATACGTCGTCTGTTGCTTTTGGAATGTTCATATTAGTTACGGCCCGTCAAACTTTAATGCTGAACATAGTAAAGAAACGACAACAAGCAGTGAGGTTTTACGGTCAGGATTACAAGAGAGAGGGGGAGAGAGTAACAACACCGAATAGTCTCTATTGTGAGTCGCAGAAGGTTGTAGGACTTGGTTAATTTCTATAGATTTTTTTTTTTTTTTTACTGATACGTTTTTTGTTGGGTTTTTGAGAATTTTTTTTCATTTTCTGCCATATTATTATTATTATTATTATTATTGTGATACGTAAACTGTAATATTTTTGTAAATTTCTGGAAAAAAAAATTTAAAAATTTAAAAATGGAAAAGTCAAACGGCTTCTTTCTCTTTTGGTTCCCCCCACCCCACCCCACAACGAACTTAGACAAACATTAATATATGCGAACACAATCTGTTACATTTTTCGCTAAATACAAGGTCATATATTATACAAGAGGATTTATAATCGGGTCGCCGAATATTAATAATAATAATCCTTTCTACTATATAGCACAAGGCCTGAAATTTAGGGGTGTGGGATAGTCGATTACATCGACCCCCAGTACTCAACTAGTACTTAATTTATCGACCCCGAAATGATAGGCAAAATCGACCTTGGTGGAATTTGAACGCAGAATGTAGCGACAGACGAGGCTATAGTAAAAGACACTTGCCGGCGTGTTAACAATTCTGCTGGCTCACCGCCTGAGTAATAATAATAATAGTACCAGTCAGTGGCTCTCATGGCTTCTGATCTTAATTGATTGGAAGTGTTATCATGTACATTGTTTTGTCTTGGTATAAAAGATGGGCTACAACAAATATTCTGCTCAATACCACAGATTTGCTTGTCAGTTGTTTGACCTCAACCAGTTGAGCATGTTCCTTGGTGGCTGGGGATATGTGCATCTCTGATCATGAGCAGAAGTAGTGGGGGAGCATCATAGCCATGTGTTGAGAGGAATTCTTTGGCGTTTGAATAATTCACCTCTACAAATATGGGTGTTTTGTTCATCATACTTA